>NW_015641476.1:2390691-2400342 GCF_001515625.1 Sinocyclocheilus rhinocerous | reverse complement strand
AATAATTTAAAAAATCCCATAATGTACGATAATTTCAGAATTTTGTGACTCTTCAAATTATGGTAGTTGTAATCATAGGGTTTCTATACTCATCCACGAAATCGGCTCATTACAGACACTATAAATGCGCTCGTGCACATATCAGAGTGTGTTAAGAATTCAGGAGGGTGCCCTGCTTTTAAGCCAACAAGCACTATCTTGCGGTCCATGACGGCAAGAACCCCCTCAACATCTGGCAACACGCAGGCTTCCGATGACAGAGACTCACAGGTGGAGTTATTTATCTAGTTTTTTTATCTATTGTGGTAATTTGCAGGTTGTTTCAAAATGTTGTTGGTCTAGATAAAGAGCTGTATTCTGTACGTTTGACTCATGTACGATAATTTTCTTCCAAATACGATAATTTTGAGCTTCTGGTACGATACTTGGACATTTCCAATCTGGCAACACTGGTGTGAACGCACACAGATTTTTGCATTTAATGTCCAAATGCTGCTGGGAGCCACCGTTTGTGGGACTTTTTCAGAGTCTTCCTGACATTCGGTTATGTTAATGGTTCTTCTCCATGATTCAGATGCTGATGCGACAGAACCCTGTACTAAAATACCTAATGTTTCATAAACTACTATACAACAGAGCTGCACTGCTGCTGAATCTACAGAGCTACGGAAAAAAAAAGATGCTAACTGAGTTGCGCTTGCAATCTGAATTGAATGTGATGAGAGTAAAAGACTGGCCACCGCAAACTAGTGCAAAGATAAATAATAAACTACATATCTTGTGAAAACACACAAACATACAGCTCAGACGGTGTAGAATGACTCGTGAATTAATGACTCGTATGAGTTAGTTCTTTTTAATGAATTGGTCAAAACAATTGGTCTTGAACTGAGTTAATGGTTTGAATCAGTGTAACGACTCACTCTCTGACTGTGTCAAAAAAGTAGTTCTTATTCGCTTATTGTAGTCATAATTTTCCTTAAGTCCAACTTCAAATGAGCCAAGAACTTTTACTGCGTTATGTGTATTTAAGAGCTTGTTGGACCTAAATCAGTGCACAGACTGACTGATTGTACTGTACTGATATAGCCGTGTGTAATGAAAAATACACATTATGAATAGTTTCACAAACTGAGTGTTTGTAGAAACGTGTTTTTAGTCTCTCAGAGGAAATGGATTGCTGAAAGGATTATTTGTATGTTCCCAAAACAACTTGGATGAAAACCACCCACACTAAACATTCTTCCAGTTACCATCTTAGCAAGGGAGTGCCCACAATTCCTTTTGTATCAGATCGTGCTTTTGCAGACACCGCTGACATCTTCTCCACAGCAGTGGTGAGTGCGTATGTGTCGGAGAGAAAGGCCAGTGCCAAAAGCCTGTAATTTTCTATAGTTTTGCGTCCAAGTGATGATGGTATTTCCCGATTCAGCCTTTATTTCTGGGAAGTGACATTTGCTCTTGACATCACAGTGTCGTCAGTTCCCAACCCCCGTGCTCTGTCTCTTCGGGTATCCCCACCCATTTGTTTTTCTTTTTCCTGTCTTTTTTCCTTTTTCTTTCTATTTCTTTTCCACTGCCTATTTTTGTGCATGTCTGTGCCTTGCGGATTCTCTCCTTTTATTGTTCTTTTTTTTCTCTCTCTCTATCAGATCTACAGCCGGTGACATACTGTGAACCAGCGTTCTGGTGCTCTATCTCCTACTATGAGCTGAACCAGAGAGTCGGTGAAACTTTCCATGCCTCCCAGCCCTCTTTAACAGTAGACGGCTTCACAGACCCGTCCAACTCTGAACGCTTCTGCCTGGGCCTGCTGTCCAACGTGAATCGCAACGCTGCTGTGGAGCTCACGCGCAGACACATTGGTATACACACCATCGTTCTAAATCACTCATTCATTAGACAACATTATTTAAAAATAAATATTTTATTTCATTTCATTTCATACTTACTTGTGTGGCAACCTTCTGTTTTTGCAGGCCGGGGTGTGCGTTTGTACTACATTGGAGGTGAAGTGTTTGCAGAGTGTCTAAGTGACAGCGCCATTTTTGTTCAGAGTCCCAACTGTAACCAACGTTACGGCTGGCACCCCGCCACTGTTTGCAAGATCCCACCTGGTAAGATAAAACGAGAGACCCTCAACAAATCGCCCTTGTTAACAGAGAGTTCACCAACTGAGTTACTGAATAGCTGTACTAAACAGGATAAAACAGAGCTTCCTTCGTGATAGTTGCATGACATTCAGCTAAATCAGTTTCGTCATTTTAGTTTGTTTTGGTTTATTTTGATCGTGTTAACTTTGTTTCAAACTGCTTTGTGTCCTTCCAGGCTGTAATCTGAAGATCTTTAATAACCAGGAGTTTGCAGCTCTGTTGGCCCAGTCTGTGAATCAGGGCTTTGAGGCCGTGTACCAGCTCACCCGCATGTGCACCATTCGCATGAGCTTCGTGAAGGGCTGGGGAGCCGAGTACAGGTACGATTACTGCAATCACTTCACTCCTGCCATATCTATCAGCTCGCTTGCCACTCTGGGAACGTAGCCTTGATTTGACTTCGCTCAAAGACTTTTGAATCACTTTTGAAGTGGTATTACCCAAAACCACAGAAGCCACCCGCACTTCCTGTTAAATTCTTTGAGTTTGATTGTCGTAATCAGCTTTTTGTAGAAAAAGGATTATAAATACTCAGTGACATAAACAATACAACTTTTTATTTTCTTTTACATTTAGATTTATGGTAATGTATTGATTTTAATCAAATAGACCATAAATAGAAACCATAATAGAAATGTTAAATATGAATCATTTACCGAATACTTATAATAAATGATTCACTAAAGATGCTAAATACCAATTAAAGTTATTAAAATAAATGTGTATTTTAAGATTAACTTTTAAGTGAGTGTTAGATGATGGCATAGGTAAACATGCACAATTAAATATCCAGTATTGGACAATATATTACCACCATATCGGTCATCAGCCAGTATTAAGAGATTTTTTATTTTTTTATTTATTGGTATCAGCTGATGTTGGAAATTTAATTGAACGTTCATTTAAATGATTGATTTTAGGTTTCAGTTTTTTTATTTTTTAATTTAGACAAAATAGTATAGAATAGTATAGAATTATAATATCATCCATAACTGTTAATTATATCACATGTATTAACTGAAAATGATTAGCTGAAAATAATCAGATTATTGGTATTGGCCAGTATTTTAATAATATTTTGCCTCCCTAATTTTTAATATCGACTGATAACGGTAAAAAAATCTCTAATATCAGCAGATATAAATAGAAATGATAGAAGTTTGAATTATATAGAAGTTTATAATAAAGGAAGCCCAAACCATTTTACTGCTTCATAGAACAATAGGAGGGAGTGTCGTTTTAAGACTGTTTTAGGATGGACAGGCCTGTGGGGTCAAGGCAGGGTCTGACAGGCTGTGGAAACTGTTTTTCCTGGTCTGGCATGCTCTGGTGAAGAGCTCTGACGTAGCAAGACAACCTGGTGTCCACCAGCTTAGCGTGTCCGTCATATAAACTGTTAGGTCTGCGCTGGCAAATCATTCCACACCAAACAAACCCACACATGGTGTGCTTCAGAATGTCTCAGAGTTTCCTGGTCTCTCTCTCTTTCTGTTTTTCTCCCCCTCTTGCTCTTTTGAGTAACTTCATTGTTTGAGCCCAAGAAACCAAGACCCTAATCAGAAGCAGTTGTGGGTTTTGACCAGGGACATCTGTAACGAAAGCTTGAGAAGAAAGTAGGAAAGAGTAAGGCTGGTGTGAGAGAGAGTGAGACTGTGGTTTCCAGACAGTTTGGCGTGTGGAGACACAATCTGAGCTGTCGGGTTTCAGCAGACACCCACTCCCTCTCTCATGCCCCTCCAAGTCTCCCCACCTTCAGATCCACCTCTTCAAGTGCTGACAAACTGTCCCTGTTGCAGATTAAAATCTAGAGCTGTAATGAAAAGGTCTAGACTCTAGAATATAAAGGTTACATTGTGAAGTGGTTCGAAACACAACATGGGAGCAGCAGAACAGTTTACATAACCAAAGTAATTCAAACTAAAAATTAAAAAAAAAAAAAAAAAAGTTAAGAGGCAGAATGTTTTCCAAGAACTCACACTTAACTTGCGGCTTTTTAATCACATTACTTCTAATTTTATGTATAAAAAAACATTACATGCGCTGCATATACACTACCATTCAAAAGTTTGGATTTTTCTTTTTTTGAAGTGCCAGTAAAAACATTTATAGTGTAACAAAAGATTTCTATTTCAAATAAATGCTGTTCTTTTGAACTTTCTATTCACGTTTTCCATAAAGATGTTAAGCAGCACAGCAGTTTTTAACACTGATAATAATAATAAGTTTCTTGGGCTCCAAATCAGTATTTTAGAATGATTTCTGAAGGATCATGTGACGCTGAAGACTGGAGTAATGATGCTGAAAATTCAGCTTTGCATCACAGGAATAAATTACACTTTAAAATATATTAAAATAGAGAACAGTTATTTTAAACTGTAATAATATTTAAAGTGAGCCTAAGAGACTGTTTTCAAAACCATAAAATCTTACCTTTAAAGGTAGTGTAGGATATTTAAGGATACTTGTTTGCTGTTACAAATATCTAATGGAGTATTACAATAAAATGTGAAAAATCTTTTTCCCCATAAAAATGTGTTTTTCACTACTTGAAAATGGCGTCACTCTCAGAGGTTCTAACTTGTGCACAGATAAATCAATATTGAAATTTATTGCTGGCTAGCTGTTATCATTATTGATTGTTATAGATCTAGTTGTTTTAGCCTTAGTAATGAAATTCAAAATCTATTTGTCTATAATTATTTTCTGAATTATTCTCTCAGTGCTGATGTGACTGTAACTCGTGTAGGAGGAGAGGGACTGAGATTCAGGAGAGACTCGCACGTGTGTGTGTTGGTGGAAGGTTTAGAGGAAGTCCCATTGAGGAGTAGAGCAGTGTAAGGTGTTATGAACAGCGGTTCCGGGACTGTGTCTGTTCACATGTGTGTGTGTGTGTGTGTGTGTGTGTGTGTGTGAGCACAAGCGAAGGGGGGCTTAGACAAGTATTGTGGAAGCATTGTGGAATGTAAAAGAAGTGTGTCTGGCAGTGAATACCGTCCCTGTGAGGGACCAGAGCAGAGAACACCAGAGCAGAGTTTACACACACAGTTCATATCCAGACAAACAGCAAACTCTGTGAACTATCTCCTACCAGTCATTCACAGTAAAGGATGTTAGTGGACAATTTAAGAATTTATGCATGAAACAAATATATTATTAGTTCCAGAAACAACTCTTAAAGGTGCAGTAGGAGATCTTGGAAAATGCTAACTTTAGCCTGATAGCACTGAAAGCGAACGTCCCACCCTCCTGCAAACACCGTCCAAAGCCACGCCCCCTGAACGCATTTACGCTCACAGACCAGAATACCAGAGACAACATCACTACAATAGGCTACATCAGCGGTTCCCAATTCCAGCCCATGTTCCGAAGTGAAGTTAGGAAAGCCAATTAAAACACTCGGACAGAGCGTTTTGATTGGATGAACATTTCTTGGTCCTACGCCACAGACAGAATATATAAATACAGATAAATACATTTAGACCACTTAACTTTGTGATTGCTATCGGGATGTGAAGAGACTTTCAACCAGCATAACAAAAAATGTTTCTGAAGACAATCACCTATTGCACCTTTAAAATATATATATTTTTTATGATCACGTAGTGGAAACTTAAAGAGAGAGTTCACCCCAAATTGAAAATTTTGTTTTCTACTCACCCCTATGTTGTTCCAAACCTGAAAGATTTTTTCTTCTTCTTTTGTGGTACACAAAAGTAAGACGTTTTGGTGACCACTGACTTGTATTGTATGGAGAAAATACATTTTGAGACATCTCTCAAAATATCTTATTTTATGTTCAACTGAAGAAAGTAAATCATACAGGTTTTTAACAACATTAGGGTAAGAAAATGACCACATAATTAAAATTTTTGGGTGAACTATCCCTTTAAACCACACTTAATGTTGCAATTTCATTGCATTAGATAATAATAAAATATCTAACCAAGTGGCATTTATTATGAAGAACGATAAGCAAAATATTTCTAAAAGAGTTTTGATACGTTTTATTTTATATCACAGACAATTCAAGAACATGTTTTGAGACCCCTGGTTCTGCTTCATTCCATTGTTCTCCATCAAGCTGTTTTAAATGCAAGAACATGCTCCAAAAAAAAATTTCTCCATTGTCTCAATGTATTTGTGATTAAAGCAAAGGCATGCAACAGATAATTAAAATGTGCAATGATATTCATGTGCCAATCACTAAAATTGCTCATTGCTAAAGAAATGCGATATGAAGTGCATATGCATGAGGGATCTCCTGAGAAAAATATTAGAAACACTGATCTGATGCAGTTAAATTCATATATTAAAGTGTTGCTTAAGTGTCTGAATACTGTGCGTTTGTTTAATCTCCTTGCTATCTTACCTCTCTTTATTTCTCTCTCCTTTTTAATGCTGTCAGGCGGCAGACAGTGACTAGCACCCCCTGCTGGATAGAACTGCACCTGAACGGTCCTCTTCAGTGGCTGGACAAAGTGCTCACTCAGATGGGCTCCCCCTCCATCCGCTGCTCTAGTGTGTCATAGGAAAAACACTCCCTACACAAACACAACATATACAAACCACAAGATCTGGGGGGAAAAAGTTCCTTCAGCAGTCAAAGGCTGAAGACCTTCATACCCACCTGCCAATTGGGTTCCACAGACTCGGTAGCACTTTCACACGTGTCTCATGTTGGAGGAGTGTATTACAGTATATGTATATATTCGTTTTTTTTATGTTGTTGTTAGCCATTTTTAATGCCATTATTGATATAAAATATTGCCATTTATATGTTGTTATATAGCATGTATATGTAAGATCTCTCCTATGTCGTGTCTTTTATGATGCTGTGTTAGGTACATGTTTACTATAACAGGTATATAAGAGGCTTGATAATTTTATAGAGACATGACATTTTTTTTTTGTAAAGTGAAAATATGAAGTTTTCGTTTCAAGTTTCCCCCGAACATTGAATTTCCATATCCTGTTTTGCCCTAGCCAGTGAAATGTGCTTTATAGCACATACATTAGCAATTCACCTTTTTAAAATTCACTACACAGAATTCTATATAAGAAACTTAGAAACATAACAGTTTATGTAACACTTGTGAAAGTGTTCTCTATGCTTCACAATATCTCTGTTATGTTTGTTGAAATAATAGGGGATTTTGTCATTGCACAGATGCTGAGAGCCTAATACTCTTTCTACAGTAGTTTTCCAGTTGTAGTGTTTTTCATCTCTCATCAATCTATGCATGTGAGGATGTTATAACTGTGCCAGTGAGTGTTTTGTAATATCTGGTCTAGTGTTGATTTCAGCTTTGTCTGCAGTGAACCGGCCGTCTGTTCTGTGTGAATGAATGCGAATTATTGAGTTTTATAGGATTCGTTGCTCTTATAACTCCATGTATTGTGTTGCGGTTTCATTGTTATTCGCTCAGTGTCTTTATTGAGTGGGTGAGGAGCTCTGCTTTGGAGAACAAGTTTCTCTTTTGAAAACTGGGCATTTCATATCTCACAGTATCGGTGGTGCATACTGTATGTACACATACTTGCGGGTCTTCACGTCCTCCAGAAATGAAACTGAGTGAGTGTGCCTTCACATCAACTTTCATAACAGAGTTTGTAAATAGTATATTGGAGACTTCTACACAGGTGTTCATGCGTATTGTTGAGTAAGTGGGTTGTCCAGTGTTTGACCACTCAGAGTTGTGATCTTTCTCAGCCGAACTTGTAAATATGTCTAATAAATTGATTATGCATGCCTACCTCTGTGTTTCTACCTGTTTGAAAGGTGGGGCTGTACTGCTGGCAGGTTTTTGTAAGGTTAGCCCTGTATTTTTATACGTCAGATGCTCGTAGGATATGGAGAAGGGCTTGAAGAAGGGAAATGTCAAAATAGGCTTTGCTAAAGCCAGATCATGTACAGTACTTTCAGTTAGCCGCAAGGTCAGTGTGACCTGCTTGCAATGAGAAGCCAGCTCTTGATCTCCCAATGTGTTGTAAAGGAATCGTGGAGGAAAGTAGCATGTAGGTGCATCATATACTTCACAGTCAGTAGAAAAGATGTGTGACATCTTTGTGCATAAATGTTCATAATTACTACTGGTGATTTAGATGCTCTAAGACTTTACTTTGATAAAGTCAGAGTGTTATTGTGTTGACTAGGATTCCTTGAAATGTATTTAAAAACCTCTTGATGTCATCCAGCAAAGACAAAATTGAAGGTACTGAAATTATTCAGGAAATGATTTATTGTCCATCTAAGCAAACGATAAGTGTTTTCTTCGAGAGGAAGAAAAAAAAAATCAGATCTCATTTTCACAACAAATTGTTGGATATATTTTAAGTAATGTGCATTAATTGTGCTCGTGTTCAACTTTCACATTCAGTGATGCTGTGGCTTAGTGGTGATTGTTGTGCTTGACATTGTTAGATTTCTTTATTGTATAAGTATATCATCTTTATTATTTCTTTCCATCTCTAAAGCTTAAGAGAAAAAACGAATTGTTATTGTATACTTTAATAAATATGTAAATGAAAAATGTCTCATTCATCTGATTTGTTTGTCTTCACAAACATTCACCTTTATATATCTGTGTTCTGCTCAAGTTCTGCTTACTTTTTTGATCATGACAGTGATCAAAGGGGTGCATTGCTGGGATACAGCAGGTAACACAACCCTGGCCCGTGACCTAGCACACACTTTTTTACTGGCTAAAATATGAAGGCTGTCTTTGTTCAGAGGACCCTAAGGGCAGGGAGGCACCTGAATTCTTCTCAACCGCACATAGGTTGAAAAGTGGAGCAACTTGCTCACATTGAAGTAACTGATGCATAGTAAAGGATGCATGAACACTTGCCTCATAATAATCATAATCCAAACACTGATTCCTCTCAGTATGCAAACCATGTCAACTCAATCAGGAGCAGAGCTTTATAAAAGCTATTGCATAAATAATTTCTGGCAAATGTTGAAGTATCTACACCTAGTCCTCATTGACGGCTCAGACAGACACCAGACTGAGTTTAGCTGCTTAAACTCTCAACCCAGCTCTCCTACTGAAAAATTTACGTTGAGGCTTGAGGGTCAAAACCAACACTGAAGCTCATGAATCATTCACGGCTTCTCGAATGTGTAAGGCACTGGGTCAAGGTTTGTTTCAGGATCTCGAGGCATCTGAAGTTGTTCCCTTACAGGTTTTTCTTACAAATTTCAGGTTAGATGTATAACAGTCTGGTGGATTATTTCCATCGCGCTGGCGCCCTCTGCGGTCAGGTGAGAGTAACGCATCGCCACAATTCGCTGTCATTTCGAGTGTACAGTCATGGCAAAAAGTTTTGGCAGTGACATAAATTTTGTGTTTTGCAAAGTTTGCTGCTTAAGCTGTTGTGGTGTTCATTCACATTCTCATTCACATTTCTAAATTATTGTGTAGAGTGATCAGATACATTTTAAATAATTGCTAAACGCTTCATTGGCCAAAAAATGAACTTTTCACAAAAAAACAAA
>NW_015641476.1:2387841-2389996 GCF_001515625.1 Sinocyclocheilus rhinocerous | reverse complement strand
GATCTCAATCCCATAGAGAACCTGTGGTCAGTCCTCAAAAGGCGAGTGGACAAGCAGAAGCCCACAAATTGTGATCAACTCCAAGAACTAATAAGGCAAGAATGGATCGTCATCAGTCATGATTTGGCCCAGAAGCTAATATCCAGCATGCCAGAGCGAGTTGCAGAGGTTATGAAGAACAAGGGCCAACGCTGTAAATATTGACTCATATTTTTTTGCCAATAAAAGCCTTTAAAACGTATGATATGCTTAATCATTGTTTTTCAGTATACCATAGAAACATGTGGAAAAATAATCTACAAATACTGAAGCAGCAAACTTTGCAAAACACAAAATTTGTCACTGCCAAAACTTTTGGCCATGACTGTATGTTGACTGAAGCAGTCAGATGGGCAGTTTGTTTGTACTGTTGAATCACCATCAATCACATTAGTCTTTGATAAAACCTCAAAGGGTAGCCGTGTAGCGTTAGTTACCATGGTGACGAAACCCGCTCAAAACCAACCCACCTTCTTGAGCCCGAAAACTCAGTTTGCTCAAACTAAATGCGAACTTACCTGGGTAAAAACTGAAACCGGCTTCGTGCTACAGGCCACTGGTCTTTATTGTAGAGTATCTCTGGGCTTCACCCACAGGCCTTTATTGTAGTAAAGAGACACTAGCTGCGTCATAATTCACGTACTTTCGGAATGTACATTAAATTACATGAACTTTTTTTTTTTCAACCTTTGAAGTAAATGCATTACACTTTCACACGTGAGTATAAACTTCATACCTGTCAACACTCCCGTTTTCCCGGGAGTCTCCTGTATTTTACACCCATCTCCCGCCCTCCTCCAGTTTTGTTATTTCTCCAGGCATAATTTGTATTTCCCTACATCGTTATATGAATAATCACATCAATATATTATTCCAAGGTTATCCAGTTGCCAGATCTTGTATGAAACCAGTGGCGTAGCGTCTGGGTATGCAGGTGCATATGGGCCCAGGCAGTTTGGGGGCCCACTGAGCTGGGGGGAATTGTAATTGAAACGAGGGAACGAATAGAGCCCTTCATGGGCACGGCTCTTGTCCAACAGCTTATGAGAATTCTCGGCCCAAGTCCGACTGGATACCGTGTCTTTTTTCTCTCTCTCTCTTCCCCATTACACAGCTAAAATAGTTCAGTTTTGGTTTTTAATGGCAAAATGGTAATATTTCTTTTTGTTTCTTTAAATTAATTTAGAAATATGTTTGGAACATTTTATGTTTGTTAAATTCAAGTTTTTGTTTTTAAAGGAACGACCAAGCGGCAGCGGCAGACAGTGAGTTGAGCATTATGTTTGATCAATTTAGCCTTCTCAAACCAACACGACTTGCCTAAAAAACAGACATAAAACACCATGCATTTTACAGTACTCATTTAAACATTTAACCTAGATAAATGAGCGCTGTTAGGCACATATCCAATCGTTTGTGCGGAGAGTGGAAGCTAAAGCGTGCTCTGCAGGACATGGAGGCGCCAGCGCGATCACTTGCATATTTTATTTTTTTAGTAACAGTGGAAACTTAAAAATACGCCGTCATTTTTGCTCATAAAAGGTAAGACTATACATCATTCGGAACTGCAAACGGTCTACTTGTATTTGTATGCTCTCACGATATCAACAAAACCTTGTGCTTTTGTAAAATAAGGAAAACAAACAGGATGCGCTTTCTGTCGTCTTGGTCTTGAGCAGGAGTGCTTCACCGACATGAGAAATATATCTATAGAATGCTTTAATTTACTATTTTAAAACTAAATAATTCAAATCGAAAACACAAACTCTTTCATTAAATAATCAGTAAAGATACATTTCTCAAAGGGAGGTCCAATGAGGAGATGGCGAGTCAGGTTCGTCAAATTAATTTTTGCAACATTGACTCAGAAAACATTAGTTTATTAACAAATAATTAAAATATCCCCTCACTAGGCCTATTTTTTACTTTTTTTTGTTTGATTTTTGGGCTGCTGTGCCAAAAATGTGTTTGCATTCAGTAGCCTATACTGCAGCATTTTTGTGCCATGTTGAAAAATAACTAAATAAATAAGATTAACGTCATAATATTTTAAGAATAAAGTCAAAATTACGATAATAAAATCATGTTATATTGCGTGAAGTTAATGAGAAAATTC
>NW_015641476.1:2380791-2387550 GCF_001515625.1 Sinocyclocheilus rhinocerous | reverse complement strand
AAAAAAAAAAGTCTGTGGCATCCGTCATTCTTTTGACTTTTTTTTTTTTTAAACTCTGATTGATCGATTCATGAGACATTCGTTTGTATTAAATTGTTCTTATTTTTTTCAACATGCATTCAAATATTCATGTTTATTTCGTGCTTCAAATAGGCTATTAAAGAGGAAAATATCAATGATTCATATGCAGCTTGAACTGAGGCGAATTATCTCACTACAATTAAGAGCGTAAAAAGACATTTATTTTTTGTAATTTATCATAAAATTGACGGAAGGCTTAGACTTTGTAGTAACAAAGCACAAAGCTGCGATTATTGAGTGGCTTGTGTGCTACAAATAATGAATGGATTTGAAAACTTTAAACATAATTTCCAAGCATTAGCCTATAAAAAAAAACAGCTTGTGAATAGTCACGATTCACGTAACATTATTTACTTCAGAAAAGGGGAAGGGGGGAAGTTGAAACAAGCATTACTGGTAGAAATGTCATTAGAAAGCCCAGGTGGTGCTACGGCGGAAAAAAAAAATATATATATATATATATATATAGCTGCAAATTTAACAACAGCTGGACAGAGGTATTTCATTTCTTATCACGAAGCAGCATCGACAATTCCCACGCTTTTTGCAAAGTGTGATTTTAGTATCGGACACCCCTCCCCCTCCCCCTCCGAATATAGGCTACACTATTGGGCTGCAAAAAGCACCGCGTCAAATTATTAGTGAGTTGTATAGGCTATCCAAATAAGCAATAGCCTATTCACGAAACAGACGGCGAACAATAACTGGATGACCTTGTTGTAAAGAAACTTGTTCTTAAAGGGGTCATATGATGCGATTTCCTTTCTCTTTGGCGTGTTACATGCTGTTCGTGAATAGATAAGATCACTAAAGTTGCAAAGACTAAAGTCTCAAACCCAAAGAGATATTCTTTATAAAAGTTAAGACTCGTCCACGCCCTCCTAATGCGCCTCGTTTAAACACGCCCCCACATGTCTACTTCACTGTGTGGGAAGATTTGCATAACACCGCCCAAATGTATACGCAAAGAAAGAAGGCATAACTTTATTTCTATGTCACTGTGTGGGAAGATTTGCATAACACCGCCCAAATGTATAAGCAAAGAAAGAAGGCGTAACTTTGATTCTCGCTGTTGTATTGTTGCCGCCGCCGCCGCCATGTCGTGAAGATGCTGTGTGTTTCCTTGTGAAAGCGAAACTACTTTGTTTGGTCTTCCAAAAGAGGACACAACTAGAAATCAGTGGTTAAGTTGTATTTACAACACTGTTCCAGAACAGTTCAAACCAAATATACAGATGTGTGGAGCGCATTTTATGGAGGACTGTTTCCTGAACCTGGGAGAGTAGCCTACAATGCCGGCTGTTCTGACTCACAGACTGTAAATACGTTTTCATATTTAAAGAGCCGTTTTAGGGGGGCGTGGCAGAGTCTTAACTTTGATAAAGAATATCTCTTTGGTTTTGAGACTTTAGTCTTTGCAACTTCAGGGATCTTATCTATGCACAATCAGCTTGTAACACTCCTAAGAGAAAGGAAAACTTGAAATCGCATCATATGACCCCTTTAATAGAAAAGGGCCTAGTGTGCCAAAATTGAATGCAAGTCACAGGACTGATGCTAAATATTCTGCTATTTCAGGTAGATACCAAGTGATTGGGTACAAAGTATTTTTTATAATAAAACAAAGATTATGTTTTATGAGAAAAGACTATTTCAGTCATTCTCCCTCAAAATAGCATCTTCAATTGCATTAGAGGGAGTTACTCACCTTACATAAGGTTAGGGATAGTTCACCCAAACATGAAAATTCTGTCATCATTTACTCAGCCTCAAGTTGTTCCAAACCTGTATGAATTACTTTCTTCTGTTGAACACATAAGATATTTTAAAGAATGTGGGTAACCAAACAGTTGGTGTTAGTCTTTGACTTCCACAGTATTTTTTTTCTTCCATACTTTGGAAAGTCAGTGGCTACCGTCAACTGTTTGGTTTACCCACATTTTTCAGCAGGAGTGTTCAGCAGAAGAAACAAATTCATACAGTGAGTAGATGACAGAATGTTCAGTTTTTGGTGAACTGTCCCTTTAAGGAATTAATCATAAAGATTGCATTGCTTGCACATTCATACTATTCAGTCCAGTCGTGTTTAGAATCAGTTTTAAATTGAGCAAGAATTTAAAGCAGCCCACAGTTTGAATAGTCAGAAACAACTGGTTTAATGTGTGGAGTTATGTCATCCTATTTTTAGGCCACGTTCAGTCGTTGTCAGTCCTGTATTTGAGTCCTTAATACGGTTATGTTCACACACAGTATGTTTATTTTCAGGCGTGACGACCGCATTCTCGGAACACACGCGCTGTGTGAACGGAACAGGACTGTCTGTCACGTCATACCGTGCGAGAGAGAGCCGCTCTGCTGCACAAACGCGTGTTTACCGTGTGTTGCGTGTTTTCATGTGTGGTTTGGTTTCAGTATCTTACAGTGACGGAGAAATGAGCTATTGACTTCCATAGTAGGAAAAAAAATACTATGGAAGTCAATGGCAACCACCAACTGTTTGATTACCAGCAATCTTCAAAATATCTTCTTTTGTGTTCAACATAAGAAAGCAACTCATACAGGTTTGGAACGACATGAGGGTGAGTAAATGATGACAGAATTTTCATTTTTGGGTGAACTATCCCTTTAAGGTTATCTATAAGGCAGTGTGCTCCAAAACAGTGACAAAATTCGCATTTAGAAGATATAAGCATTCAAAGCTTGCAGTTTGTCACTTCCGCCAAAACGGCTCAACAATTTTTTTGACGTCACATCGTACTTCAGCTTCTCATCAAACTTTCTGTCCAATCAAATGCTCTCTAGAATCCGAAGCGCCTGCACCCTACACTATAAAATAGGCTGAAATCGGTCACTTGTCCACAGAATTAGTATTTTCTGTACAGTGAATGGCAAATAGTGCACTATATAGGGGACAGGGAACAATTCAAACAGTGTAAATATGCTTTCCATTGAGGAAAAAAAGAAGTCTGGTTTAGCACTGTGTCACGCTAACAACCGCACCGCACACACACTCTGCTCCGGTCCAGAGACACGATAGCACGGAGCGGATCACATGCGCGAGTCGCCGCAGACCACAAAATGTATCGGAGCTATTTGAATTCTACACAGAATGCAATATGGATGAGATTGTGGCTGCCTGGCATACCCTGTCAAATGCGGCTTTACGGAGCTCAACGGCTCTGAACGGCTCTAGCCCAAGCTGTGATATAAACGAACACTACTGGCTATTTTAAAAAGGGGCGGGGCTACTTGATATGTCCCGCCCTGTCTTCCTGTTTCAGTTCAAATGACGTCAACACATAGAGTAACGCTGCATGTTTCTAAGCATTTCAGGGGACCTTTAAAGTTGATCGTGCAAAAATGTAAAATATAAGTTTAAAATATTTAAAGTTTAAAAATAAGATTTTTTCTTACTTAGGCCCATTGTTTCACTTCAAAATATACAGATTTTTCAAATGGGGCCATATGGATTACCATCATTTTCACTTTACTGTGGTTTTTGAAGCATCAGCTTTGAGGGTCCTAAGTGACATTTAATGGTTTCATGGAGATAGGTCGAGTTTTGGTTCGAGTATCCCTTTAAGAATTTTGGCATTAGATTGAGAGAATAAGGGTAAATGCAGGTAGAGCTACTGTCAGGTCTGATCTCAGTGCTGGACTCAGATTTGAGAGTCTTTTGTTTGGGTCATGGTAATGTGCAAACTTAATGTAGACAGATGGATTTCAATCAAAGCAACAGTTGTTGATGTGGAGAAAAAGACAAAATAATTTCTTCACTGTTATTAACTTACCAAATGTTGACAGCGAAGTCCCGATCCAATTTGTTCATTCCGAATTTGTGTGGTATCTCTCTGTCAAAGCAGTTTAGATGCAGGGAGGAGAGGAGCAGCATCTGGATACTAATGAACCACTGAGAAGCTAGTGCTGTTCCTAGTTGTGCTGTCGTGTCATGTTGTCCCCTTGTCAGCATCACACAGACGTTGTTATGTTCCAGTGTTAAAAAAAGAAGTAAAAACAGCCCAGTTGGTGTCATGCCATTTGATTCATGTAATTGATCAGTCTAATTTTGATTGGTTATGCTGTGCAATAATAAAGCTGAAGAGATGTTTAATAGCTCAGGTTTCCTAACAGATGTCTCTGGATTTTAGAGAAAAGTTTTCCATGTGGAGTAACAGTTGCTGGGGTTTTGGATGGAGCACTGTTGATGTACTCTAGCTTGCCAGGTAAGAGAGTACTGCAGCAGGACAGCAGCAGAAATATATCAGCTTTAAATGCAACTCCGCTTTTCTCTCTGACTTTCTTTTGTCCTCTTATTCTTTCCTCACATTTTCATATTTAATATTTTAGTCCATATTTTTAATATATGGGTCTCTCATCAAAAGGCAGTTTTATGTTTCGGGGTGGATTTTTTTTTTTTACCTTTCAATTTGTTATAAGGTCACATTAAAACTATTTTATTTTTTTTTTTTTTTTTTAGCGCTTGGTAAATGCCTTTTATGTATACATTTTATATTTTTACTCCACCAGAAATTTAAATCTAAAACTATAAAATATGAATAATAATATATAATTATAAAAATATGATATATATATACAGTATAGTTAAATATGATTTATATATAGTTGGGATTTGTGAATGACACTGGTGGAATGATATACATGGTGACAAACTAAATAAACTAGTGAGAGTGTAAAAAGTGTGTTTTAAGAGCGTTTATAAAGTCCTCAGATGTAAAAAGTGCCCTTAGTTAAGAAAACACCCATAAATATAATACAAATACAGTATACGGTGCAAACATGTTTGTGTAGTCAAAGATGTATTTATTTACTTGTGACTTTCTGACGAAACAGAGGGAGAGTGAGAGAGTTTTGTCTCATTTACACATTAATACGTTGTTAATTACACCCATAATGTCCCCCTGCTAGCTACACCATGTTGCTGACTAATTGAATATATGATTCGAAGATGTTTGAAAGCCTGTAACTGATTTAATTAATGCCGTTTTTGCTTTAAGCATCGCCCGTTAAAAGATCTCTGTGCGTCGGCGTGTTCAGGTGTGTATGTCTGTGCGAAGCAGTGTTAATCCTCCTGTCAATGATCAGTGTTTGTCTTGATTTCTGGCAGCTGGCAGCCAACTGGAAACACATCAGGTCTTCCAGGAGGGCAATTCCCCAGCATCCCTCATTATGGATCTCTCTCTCTTTCTCTCTCTCGCCTGCAGGTCCATCACACACATATGCACGCGTCGCACACACACAGCCATTACAGATTTGAAGCAGCCTTCTCGTCTTATTCAAATTGGTCTCGGCAGGAAAATGGGTTCATGATGATGGGGGTAATAACAGTGTAGAAAAGAGAGCGTCTTCAGCTTCAAACACCATTTAATTTGGAGATTAAGCTAATAAAAAGCCATTAAGGCCAATGCCTTGCTGTTGTAGCAGGCCGTAGTGATACACAGTAATTCCTTCTCATTTAACGCAAATGAGCTATAAAAGATTAGGACTGGGTGTGTTATTTTTTTTTATGTTTATATGTTTCCCAAGGTTTTTAGAAAAGAATAATCAGCCTGTTTTAATGTGTCGCTTTTTTCCTGATTATGGTTTCGCAACATGGACCCTTTTTTTCTCAGAAAACAAAAACTAGCCCGAATTATATTCAGATTTTAATCAAATTTGCAGTCAAAATGATTAGCTATGATGTCTGATATTATTTAGCTCTAATTACCAGCAGATGGTGTCTTTATCTGCACTTGTCTGCGCACGAGTCTTGGAAATGCTGCATGCACAAGAATAATTAAGAAGTTGACTTGAGCTTTTTGTTTTTTTTCTGGTCTACTTTTGTGAGCTTTAATAGTCAGACTCAGCACCCAAATGTTAATTAGTGTTAATTTGATCATTTGATTACATTTGTTCCTTTAAATCTGAGCATTCTCGATTGTTGCTCAATGTGCTTTAGTGGCATAACAAATAATGGTGTGTTTGTATTGCAGTAGCAGCAGTAACTGTCTCTGTTTCTCTCTCTCACTCTCTTTCCTCTAAATGCAATTATATTTATTATTCATGCAGGAAATCATCTTGTAAGATCATTTGCAGATCATACAATTTCTCCTCACCTCTGGAAATAGATGGACAATTTTATCTGTATGTGTGTTGTTGTTGGGAATGGGAACACAGTGCTCACCTGTGGAGAGAGAAGCAGACCAGCTCACTGGGGTATTGATGGAGTCATGCAGAGTTAATCAGACTCAATGCCAGCACTGATTCCTTCATTTCTTGTGATGCAGAATTAGACGGTGATACGGTCCCTGTTGGAACTTTGGCAGCATATGGTCTTGTGTAATGTGCCTTTTTCGTCGGGTATAGACGCATTCCATAGCACAGAACAGCACTTCCCAAAATGTAGTTGTATAACAGGCTGCAGTGTGTGCTGTGGTGCTCACTAGCTGAATATTGACATTATCTTTATAATAGGTTTGTCACAGGATTACATGCAATTGACCTCTGTCTTGATCACTTGAATAAAGGCAGTGCCTTTGTGTTGAATTGCATCTATGACAGATTAATTCTGTTGGTGATGCATTCTAATGTATTAACTAATCACATTTCTGTGGAGTGTGTTGCTGGAAGGTGTAGAGCTCTCTCTCTCTCTCTCTCTCTCTCTCTCTCTCTCTCACTCTC
>NW_015641476.1:2345706-2380707 GCF_001515625.1 Sinocyclocheilus rhinocerous | reverse complement strand
AAAAGAACCAAAGACTTAAACTACTTCAGTCTGTGTGCACTGAATTTATTTAATATACGAGTTTCACAATTTTAGTTGAATTACTGAAATAAATGAACTTTTCCACGACATTCTAATTTATTGAGATGCACCTGTATATAAATGCTAAAGGATAACTGTTAAGTTTTGTGTTGTTGGCAAATTCATATATATATATATATATATATACAGGATAATTTGCCAACAACACAAAAATTAACAGTCCTCATAAACCCCCAAACCTTCCCTGGGTCTACATAATTAAAATAACAATCAAAACTTGCAGTATTTATTAAAAATGATTTATCTTACATGAGGTCACAGCAATAGACTTTAGTCAGGTTAGACGGCATACCAAAATTTACATGGATGAAAACAAGGCTTGCATTTTTACAATGGCACACACTGTACAAAGGTCCTAGATCATGTAATTTTCACAACTCACAAGTTTTAAAACGGTTTCATGGAGTTTTGTCTACTGTTTGTCTACTGTTTTGTTTTTACTCCTGTCAAAAATTAAATATGTAGCTTCCCTTCCTAAGGTCTATAGCACATTAAAACAATCCAATCATGTCCTGTCCTACATTTTACCTTGTTTGAGAAGCCATTTCACTCAGACATACGTCACAGGGAAGAAAATACGATCACAGCTTCCGTTTCATGCTGACTTTATAATTAGATAAGAATATTTAGATAAGAGAGTAAATGACCACTCCCTTCAAAAAGCAACAACTACATTAGCTCTGGTTTACAATTTATTTATTTGCCAGCAAATACATATCAAAACCACTTAGTATTATTTAGGTAGAAACATAGTAATTAACATTTAATCAAAATAGCAACAAAAAAAAGAAAAATGTAGATCTTTGTTTTACGTAGATGTAATTTAGTGATAGGGTGTTCTAATCAAATACTGTGGGCTTAAGTAGCCCAGCAGCTGTCTAGAGTTTGTGTTTGCAATGTATTTATGTGCTTGATGGCTTGTGAGTATCCAGATCATAAAACCTTTTAGATATGTAGTATACATTTAGCATGCTTGTAGAGAATAGATGATTAGATGGGATCATTTGAGTGTGATTTGGATGTAATTATGGAGGAATAAACGAAGGCCTCGCTTTGAAGTTATTGTCTGCAGTGAGAGAAAGTGAGGCAAGCCCTTCATTCTGCTGCAATTACAGACCCTTCAGTGTAAGGCTTATTTGCGCTTAGCAGTTGGCAGTGCATTGCTTTAATATGTAATCAGTACACATAAGCTTGAAATGTAAATTTTTTTTTACACTTACAAAGATTTTCTGTCACACTTTAATTACTACAATTCACTGCTTGACGGGAAGCTTTTGTGGACTGATTATGAGGTAATCACAATGTCCTGCAAGCATGTTGTTTATAAAACAGGAAATATCCTGTTTAATATATTTTTACAGTAGAGTTACCTATCATACAGAACAAGCCGTTAGCTCACTCTAATTCTCAGGGTGACATAGTTAGTATCCATCCCATAATTGTAGTGGTATCTGCACTGTTAATTACTGAAGTAAATGGTTGAACTGCTGCCAAGGGCCCATTGTGTTGGGGCTTTGAATTGTGTTTTTACCATCTGTAGAATTGGGAAGAGAGAGGGGAGCAGGGGAGGCTTAAGAGCGAGCTCACAGGGGGGGGGTCTGAGGCCATATGGAGCCAGCACTTCGCCTGCGCTTTATTGCACACCTTGCTGTTTTAATCAATGGCAAGCCTGTTCACAGGACACAGAAAACAGAGGTTATTGCACTGTGTCAGTGGGCTTTTACTGCATGTTTGTTACTTTCTCATGTGCAGAAAACTTTTGCACTTGACTTTACATCTTTTATCTTGCTTATAGACCATGGTGTGTGTTTGTCACTTTATGCCATATGCATTTATTAATATACTGTATTTAATATATTTACTTTGAAGGCCATTTTTTGCATTTCACTGCACTGCTTTTCCTTAGTTTTTATATGTAAACATGCACTAGACTAACGTCTTTGTATGACGCATTCACATCTTACATCTTTTGCAGCGTCTCGCACATGCCACTGCGTTTTTTTCCCCATACCGCGTTTTTTCCTCTCTACTTTTGCTCCACCAGTAAAAGTGGTTCCAAACAAAGCTGCAGCAGAATTAACCATTGATTGTATACAAATAAAATACAGTAGTGGTGTTCCTGGATGAATCAGTGATGTTGAAAAAATCATTTGAATGATTCAATGACTCACTCATAAAGGCACTTAATGACTGTGTTTTTAAACAATTTGACGGAGTGAGGGATTCACAGAGAGACTGGGCCTGACCCATGCCCACATTTGCGGTCTTGGCCACTTTAAAGAGCATGTGCATGCAACTGTCCCAGGTTGAAAAAAATGCCAAAGCTCAGTGCCCCGAAAGCACACTAAATCTACACTATAATCTTCATATTATAGTATATACCACTTCAGAGCGGTAGGCTAAGCGTATCTCATCATTCATCATGTTTAGGAACTTATGTCCCCCGAAATCATGAGATGTCGAAGAAGACTCTCCAGTATCAGTAAAATGAATTCAGTATTATATGTAATTTTATTACATATCATTTTTAAGTGTTGCACATTTCATTGGTGCAGAGATGAGTATGTGTATTTTGTCAAATGTTTGCAACTACTTCACTTTAGCACTAATTACTAAATCATGTCATGTTGGGGACTATTGAACAGAGGAGTTTATTTCAAAGTAAAAAGTATTAAAAATCAAAATTATGCTCTGTAAACACATGCCTTTTGCAATAATATACGTGTATTCCATGGGGTAATCAAAAGTTTTACAATCACTTGGAGCCTTCACGCCCACTTGAACACTTGGGCCAAATACCAGAAATACCTAATCTCTGTAGACAAGTGGTCAAGTGCATTGACTGCAATTGTGGGTACTGGGACAGGCCCAAAGGCCTGTTTTGTTCCTGGATGAATTAGTTGAATAAATGATTCATCAACAATTAGGCATCAAATGATTCAATGTCAGACTCATTGTCGCCATCTACTGAAAGAAACAGTATAACCTGCAGAAGGATAGTATTAAAATACAGTATTAAATAGAATTCAAATCAAATAAATTACCAACTTTGTATTTTACTTTCATCCAGATATAGGTTATACAAAGTCAAAGAGCCACATCACAGTTTGGCATGCTCATTCTCCACTATTGGTTTAGTGCAGTCATTACGACTGGTGAAGCCTAATGTTACAGCTTGTGGTAATGGTTACACAGTGTGTAATAGTGTGTTTGTGTGTGAAACTCTTCATTGTAATGTTATAGTTGCGTTAATGAGGCAGACAGCGTGATGTGTGTGTGTGTAGGAGTGCGTGGCAGGTTCAGTCAAATGTTATAGTTTGTGTTAATGGTGCATTAAGAGTGTTAACTGCTGCAGTCCCAGCTGTAGACGCAGCTAGGCCTCCTTTGCCCCAGTTATGCCCAACCCTCCCCAAAGCTGAGAGCAGCTCCTGCTATTCACCAGCCTGTGTGCATATTGTTTAATTATTGGCTGTTCTGGAAGCACCACAGGAGGGAATGCACTGAAACTTGACCAGATGAGTGCAAGGTTACTTCTGTGTTTTGCAAGGTAATCAAACCACGTTTTTTGATGGAGAGCATGTCAAGTGTGCCCGTTGTTGAGGTGGGCGTATTAGAGCATATTTAGGTTAATAGCCCGAGGCAAAGAGTGTGTGGTTCAACCTCAGGCTGTTGTAACAGAGCTGACTTATGGCTATAGCTATGCTGGGCAGCAGCAGTGTCCTCAATTGTATTCATTAATCGCACACTGACTCTGTATAGCATCAGCAGATGGAGACATCTTTCCTTTATAAAAGTGACCAGATTTTTTTTTTTATGTGTTCAGTTGTTCTGTTTGGATTTTAAGTGTGGTCTGTTCAAAAATTTGCATGCCTTTCATTGCAAGTGTGTGTGTAAAAATTCATATGAAGACTGAAGACTGGAGTGATGGCTTTCAAAAACATTGAAAAATTGAAAGCACAAACGTTTGTTCAAAATTCATCAATTCAAAGTGAGTTTTAAAAATTCTTTAAAAGCACTGTAAATAAGGTCTTAATCAACAATATTCTCGAGAGCATGAAATCTTTAAAAATGCACTCATCAAGCAATTTGCTGTGGAGAACATCAATATTTCCTATGAGAGCGGGTTAACCATAAGGGCAGCAGCATTTGAAAGCAAATGATCATTATCGCCTGACTCAAGTTATTGAATTGTGAATAAATGCAGCATGCCTGGAGTCTGCAGGTGCGACCACCCTCAATTACTAACCTAAGGGACCTCCTGCAGAAATCTTAACACAGCAATTAACAGCATAATTAAGTGGTAAAGTCATTGTGCCATTCTCCCACAGCAGAAACAAGAGTGCCATTGACCAGATGAAGGAGGGCTGGCCTCTGATTGATCGTCCGGTTGACTCGCTTGCACAGGCATTTATCACTCTCTCCAGGATAGAGCGAGAGAGAGAATATGTCTGTGTTTATAGGGTAGATGAGGTGCTTAGTCTTGGTAAAGTGTCAGAGGGCTTGTTTTTCACATCATTAGACAATTGTGTGTTAATGAGCTGTCACATCCAGCTCTATACTTTAAATGTTCCTGATGCACATGCTTGTGTATATCCACAGATGCAAACCTGAAAAACAAATGGCTCTCCTCTTTCACATCTTCTGCTGAACTGGCTGTTTTATTTCCATTTCAGATCAGCTGTCATTACACAGAAATCTATCTTATTGAATGTCTGCTCATCTGATCAAACAGATGTAGGTGCACAGCAAAGGTTAAGCACTTTTCATTCAGTGCTCCAGGAACGTAATGACTGCAGATGTGTGTTTGCCAACGGCAAATATCTGCAACTGAAAGCTCAATATTCCCTATTGAAATGCTTGTTGTGAAATTGATTCATTTTATTGTTGCATGTTTGTCAAATCTTACATTAATATACCACATAACCACGTAACTATTTATATTTATAACTATGTTTATTATTAAACATTTTTATAAAATTGATAATGTCCTTTTGTTTAATACAACAAAACAGTAATTAGTCTGAAAATGTACAGATTATGCATATTTGATAAAAAAATTATATATCTCAGATATAATGTTAAATGGCTATAACTATTAATTTTATTCCCAGAAATTGGAAAAGAAAATCTGTTTAATAGAGGTAGATTGATAGTAAAAAGATGCCATTAAACAAATATTATTTATTGGGAATATTGTTGAAATACAGTATTTTTATATATAAATATATAAAATGTGTTTGTATATATTTATTACATTATGTATGTCATTTATAATTCTAATTTATTATATATAATGTATATGCATTTTTATTATATATATATTTATTGTTTATATTTATTATTGTATATACTTATTATTCAGCAAAAAAGAATGTTTAGATTTAGATATAAATATATAATAAGGCAAATATAATGTATTAATGTAAATATATGTGATGTATATATAAATATAAATGTATATATAATTTATATATAAATAAACAGTATATATTGTATTTAAATGTAAATTAACTGTATATAGAAGATAATTAATTGTGATTTATCATATAAATAGCTTGGATTCCGTTTGAATCATTATTCAGCCAAATAAGAATTTAACAAGTTCTCTCAGTACAATATAAGGTATGTAAACCAGATTAGCCGCTATGTGATCTGGACTCAGGATCAAGGGACCTCAGAGCATGATAACACCCGTGATAGATTTCTCATTTATATAGCTTCTGTTTCTCTCCTTCCCGCGGGATCTGTGAAATTGAGAGGCAAACACGAGGAAGGTTGGAACACTGTGTGATGGAACAGCAAATAAACTGCCAGGTCTTATCGTGTCAATAAACTAATTTCTCTTTTAGGGTTTGACCTTTGACCTCTAGTGGCTGGACGATTCAGGCTTGTGACAGGAGAGAAAATCTCTTGGGAAGGAGATGGGAGAATGAGAAACAAAGAGAGAGTGATTTGTATCCGTCAAGGATGTGTTAACACAGACTCTCTCTCACACTTTGATTCTAGCAATCATAAAGTTCCTTCCTGTTTCCTCATGTGCTGCATGTTTTACAGATGGATCCCCTGCTACAAAGCAAGCACACCTAATGAGCCATCTCCATTTCCTTCCGCACAGTCATGGAACGAGGTCTGCTCACAATGGCTTTGTTTGCCAAGAAGCTGTTGTCTGTTGATACAGAACTATGGCCTCTTAGCAGATTCTTTTGAGGTATGCTTTATTTTGTTATGTCAATGTTTTTAGGTGCTCAAGTCAGTTCTACCACCAGAGGGCACCGTTATATGGACAGAATGGGAAGCAGCTCCATCAGGCTCCTTTCTTTCACTTTGACTATGATTAGTACACATTGGTTAAGATTAGTTTGTTCAGCTTAAAAATGACCCTCTGA
This sequence comes from Sinocyclocheilus rhinocerous, assembly GCF_001515625.1. Taxonomy (NCBI): domain Eukaryota; kingdom Metazoa; phylum Chordata; class Actinopteri; order Cypriniformes; family Cyprinidae; genus Sinocyclocheilus; species Sinocyclocheilus rhinocerous. The sequence continues at coordinate 2,374,240 of NW_015641476.1, read as the reverse complement.
TTTCAGACACAAAACACATATCGAGAACATTCATAAAGGCCAAGTGCCATTCATCAAATGTGCTGTCTCTGAACTACGTACACATGCAAGATTGAAACGTGAGGCCAGTCTCCATCACAGTCAGGGGTCACAAGACATGACAGTCAAACATTTCCTGTGTCATTGAGGGTTTTTATAGTTTGAACTTTTAGCCTGTAATTACACTCAAAGGCTCAAGCTAGCGCTACACACACAAAGCACAAAATCACTAAGCACAGCATTGTAGCTTAGTCAACAGACCAACGTCTGTTTAATGTGCCATTTATAGATGTTTTCCACACTCTGTATGATATTTACAGTCTACTTTAGAGTATGTAATATTAGCTGCTTATGTGCAGTGGTACTCGCAGCGCTCTTTAGCGCACTAAATCAGCTTTCTGCACACAAAGGGAGCTGGAGTCTTTCAAAACATTAAAGAAACCCGCAGACATAAAAGCCCAAATGTTGCGTGCTGGACAAACATTCAAGCCTTTAGCAAAAACCCATCTCAATTTATCTATTTATTTGCTGCTTTTTTATTTTTTGAAGGCTAGCGTCAGGTCCCGTGTGTTTGCCCTTGTGTTAGAGGGCTGCATTGTGGCTTTCCCTGAGGCTCAGCTGCAGGATTGTGGTTTTTAATGAAAAAGTGATGCTATAGAGCACAGGTACAGTCCAGGCTTGTATTTCAGTTGCTTTTGTTATGTTTTATAATGAGGTAGTGCGGATGGATACTTACAGACGCTGTAAATGACCCTTCTGGAGCCTGCTCGTCATACGGGCCGCTGGATTAAGCATACAGGAGCTGCTTTAGGATCGATACTGGGCTGAATACCTCGATATCTCTGGTACTTTCATACATTTGCCTGTAGTTCTGGCCATTAGGCCTGTCTTCAAATATAACTGAGATGAGGAAGCTGTGATATGTGATCAGCCTGATAGAAGAGAAAATGTATACTAGAACATGAATGTTGAGAGACCAGATTCAGCTCTAGTTCTAATATCCAATCAAAATCGAAATTAGAATCCAGATACATTTCTTAGCCAATTTACGCTTCTTTCTGATTGGTCAGTTGCAGCATTAGTGCTCAAAAATGTTCATGTTTTCAATGGCAACACTATATAACTCATCCATGAAACCTGTGTTTAATTTTAATTTTATATCAAGTAAGGTTAATAAATCAAAATAATAAATCAATATTCCATGCTCATTCCTTCATTCATCCATTCATTCATTGTTAGGTATCCACATAATCAGTGGGATAACACACAGTCATTCATTCATTCATTATTGCAAAATAAACAACTTTTATTTGAAAAAAAAAAAAAAACAGTAAAAACTAATTATAATGAAGTATTTTAATATAATTTTATTTTTGTTATTTTATTATTTTTATATTTTTATGGAAACTGATTCTGTGATATAATAGAAAGTTTAAAAGAACAGAATTGATTTGGAATAGAAATCTTTTGTAACAAATGCCTATTGTCATTTTGTGTTCTAGTGGAACACAAAATGAGATTTTTAAAATCTTTTTCATACAACTCTAGTTACAGACAAAAATATATAATGCATCCTTGTCAGTGTAATACATCCTTGATTAATAAATGTATTAATTAAAAAAAGAATATTACTGGCACCAAACGTTTGAATGGTAGTATAAATACACAATATACATGATTTATAGTAAGTATAAAAATATGTATACAATGTATATTGCATATATAATATACTATATTTTGGTCTGTAATAGTGTGCCAGGTGCAATTTTAATGTGCAAGACAGATAGAATCTAGAATCAATTTAAAGTGTAAAATAAGATGTGAGTGAGTATGCTTGTATGGATGGTACTGCAGATATTACTGGATCTGGGGGTGTCTAAAACAGAAGGAGCGAGCACTTATGTCTTCAGTATAGGTCAGATCTAGAGGCAGTGGTGTGAGTACATTAGCATACATGCTGGCAGAACGTTTAAGGTGACGAATAAGATAAGCTCAGAGGGCTGTGCTACCTGGCTCAGAGCTATTATCAGACCCCCTCAGACTTGATTTATCAACTCCCCTCTCACAGTGTTTCTGCTCTGATATGACTGTGGAAATGGACTAGTTTAAACACAAAACCTTGATCCTGTTGACCTCTTAATATGCTTATAATGATGCCATTTAACAAACAGATGTTAGGGCAGACATGGCAAAGCCAGGCCACAACATGTGGTGCTGGCAGTAGACAGTGAGGGCGTTTGTCAGTTAGTGCACAGCATAACAACACATTCTTGTAAATATTATCATTGTAAATATTACTATTTTGTATAAATCTTGTACAAATTCAGATGTGGCAAAGCTAGTTTAGAACTGACTTGTTTGAGATTCAGTGTGTTGTCTTGAAGAGACTTGAGTATTACAGAACAGTAAATGTATTATATTAAAAGGTAAAAAAGTTATTAAAGAAAGGAGGTCCCTAAAAACCTCCTGACTGCTGTTTGTAAATCACTTTCAGAATGTATGCTACCATTAAAAAGATGGGGTCGGCAAGATTTTATGCTCTTTTATGGCCGGTAAGATCTTATGCTCACTAAGGCTGCTGACTGAAAAAATTGATCAAAATGTTCTATTTTAATATATTTTAAAATGTAATTTATTCCTGTTCCAGTCTTCAGTGTCTCATGATATCATTGTAATTTCTGTTTTTTATTTTGCTCAGGAAACATTTCCTAATGTCCGTGTTGAAAAAAGTTGTGCTGCTTTATAATTTTTTTGTGGAGAAACACTTTTAAGGATTATTTGAATATTTTTTGCAACATTATGAATGCCTTTACTGTTTATACTGTAATTTTACATCAAATTAATTAATCCCTGATGAATGGAAGTATTACTTTGTTCTTCCAAAAAAAAAAAAAAAATGAATGGCAGTGTAACTTGATCTCTACTTAATTTGACATCAATTTGATTGAAGTTTAAAAGAAAAAAAAATCTAAATATACCATTATTGTAGATAGGGTGACTTAAGGGACATTGAGGTGTAAAATTTGTACATAAAATGCAGCTAGAAAGTAACTATAGACACAATAGAACACAAAATATAAAAATAATAGAATAAAATTCAATTCAAGTGTATTTGTATAGCGCTTTTCACGATACAAATTGTTGCAAAGCAACTTTACAGCAAATTAAGTTTCTACAATATTTAGTGGTAGCTTATCAGTGGTGACTGTCAGTTAATGTACATATGGCAGAAATGTACGGAAAAATCAATTAAAGACCAAAAAAAAAAAAAAAAATGAATGGCAGTGTAACTTGATCTCTACTTAATTTGACATCAATTTGATTGAAGTTTAAAAGAAAAAAAAATCGAAATATACCATTATTGTAGATAGGGTGACTTAAGGGACATTGAGGTGTAAAATCTGTACATAAAATGCAGCTAGAAAGTAACTATAGACACAATAGAACACAAAATATAAAAATAATAACAGGAAGGAGCACAATTGAGCAGACAACTTTTTCTAAAATTTTAGACATAAATATACTCCATAATGTGCAATATATTATTTAGAAAATACTTATTTGCACAAAAACTGAAAATGTTGTCCAACATTATATATGACAACTATATTTCTCTTTATGCAAAGTGAGATATAGTTGGGACCCAATGCAGACCCCTCCACTATGGTGATGGATGAGCAAAATAAACAGGTAATGAAATATTAACAAGCCAATTTATTATGCATGTGCATCACTACTTTATGGAAGCAATGATGATCTAATTTACATATTACTCACACTTTAGCCATTCCAATCAGAGTGGTGGACACATTCCAGATGCAGTGGATCAGGTGGGTGAGAGGTGTGATGGTCAATATGGAATGTAGTGCTGATCTTTTACAAGCTGAGGAACAAACATGTGAAGTTTCAGAAGTCTGATCAAAACTTCTAAATTTACAGCAGGTAACAACTCCTTGATGCTTGATTTGTACTTCTGTTCAAAATACTGTCTGAAGAACTTGTTGTTTTTCTACCAAAATTAATTTAATTTTACAAACAATCATATCAAAAATTGTTTGTTTTTGTGGGAAAAACAAGAAATTATCATTACCAATTTTGCTGTAATGGAAACTTTCCCAGCTTGTATTTTATTCCTGTTCTTGCAGCAGCTCATGGGTAGTCAAACTGCTCTGTTTCAGCTAAGCAGCTTGTCGATGGAGAGGAAGAGAGAGAAGAACGTTTGGGCTGATAAAATGCTTTTTTATTACCAGACACTGGATTTCAGCCCTCTCTCACTCTGTCGTATGATCTTCCTTGTGGCTATAGGTCCAGTTTGATGTCTGATAATTGTGTTTGCCGATGTGGCATGTTTTTTTTGGCATGTTCATGTTTTTTTTAAATTCTGTACCAGACATTAACAGCAGGTTCACAGAGGGACGACAAACTGCAATTACATCTCTCTTCTAATCCGCTCTTTGCAGCTAGATACATTGATTCTGGTACTCCATTTCTGTCTACAATTCAGCCTCTACGTCTGCAACAATGAGACTCAGCCATTACTTATTGTGCTGTGTGACACACAATCAATGTCATGCAGAGCAGCTGATGAGTCATTCAGAAAGACCTCGGAGCATGAAGGGTTAACCACTCATTAGGTTTGATTGTGTGTTTATGAGCCGCTTGTGTATTCAGCTGTTTGCACAAACAATACATTTTAGAGCTATCAAAACTATAAATCCCTAGATGGCAATTGTAATGCGAATAATATAATCTGATCATTAAACAGAGAGCTCTTAGTAAGTTTTTACAAACATGCAGGGGGTTAAAACCTGACTCTTTCAATTGTAGTTAGAGACGAGAATGGCCTTCATTCAACTGAACTCAACCCCATTGCGTATTTAAGCGTTTTGCTTTTGTCCTCTTACAAAGTGAGCAAAGAAAACATTTAAGGTGGCATTCTTCCATCTTGACAGGGCAGCTTTAGCACTGATAATAGGCCATGCCATTGGTAGGCTGGAAACACTGTTGTTTTAAAGTTTGATGTGAGACCTGATCCTGTTTGGAAGGCTGCGATCATTGTGGATTTCAGCTTGCCATGGGTTAGACTTAGCTTTCATAGCTGTTTATCATTACATGATGCTCTAAATCCTGCCTGTGGCCTATAGGCGTATCAAAGCTGCATTAGCTGGACTCTGAGGTCGAAAGAAACAAAACTCTACTTCGCTGAAGGATCAATGTCTGTTGAGGCTTTCGCAATCAGGCTGTGACCATGATTGAGCGAATGAGTCATTCCTAAGATAAGGCTTTAATCAACAGCGCACTAAATGTTCTTTGTTGTACATTTAATTACACGCTAATGAGTTGTGCAAAAGTGAAAATCTTTAAATACTAATGCTATTTAAATGGTTTACAACTAAAGAAGCAAAGTAAATAATAGAGGTGAAATATGAAAGAGATGAAGTAAATAATAAATAGGTAAAGTAGGAAATTATCTACAGCAATAAAGACCACGTGACTATATTACCCTGCTTATAGCAAATAAATATGTATTTAAATATGTATTTGTATTTATATATTTATATGAGTTGAAATAATTTTTTATGTAAGAAGAAATATAGCACTGTGTCTCTGCATCAGTCTTGATCAAACTGTCAGTGTTGATTTTGTGATAATGGTGTGATAACCATTTTACTGTACCTCCAATGTTACGTGGCTACTTGAATATATTTAAATGTAAAATAATTAAGGTAAAGCAAAAATGTACTTTATTTCAAAGTGAAAGCTGAAAAAAATGTGTTAAACAGAAATAACAGACTGCGAGAGAAAGATTTTGCAATGTATTTTATGGTTGATATATGACTAAAATGATGTGTGTGATTAAAATTATACAAACGATTAAAAACATATAATTTATCTTAGTCTTATGTAGCAACTTGCTCGCAACTTTTTTTAAAAACAAGTCGGCCTACAAAGTGATGTCATGACCGAACACGTTTATGAATCATTTAATAAATTCATTAATTTAATGACAACATTTTGAAAAAATAATTACATACAGGCAACAATAATTGACACAGAAACGTCGCGAGTAACGTCTACCAGTCAACTACTCTGTGAGGCTTTTATTTGCCTCGAATGGACGTTCAGCTTCCGGGTAAATGTCAAAACACTTCCGCTAAACATCCTCTGCTTTACTTTCATTGTTGACAGTTTGTTAACTGCTGAAAAAATGCTTTTTTATGTTTTAATTTTTTTTAAACCATAGTTAAAATCTGATTAACAGTAGGCAGTACATCTGGAATGACATGTCGCTCGGTTATTAGGGGTTTGTGTGGGAAATACTCCATGTTTTCTTCACTGCTAGTGAGCTAAGCAGCTAGCCGTCTAGCCTGCTGTACAGTACAGCTGCTGTGTGTCTGCGAATCTGCACCGAAATCCAAGATTATGTTTCTCGATGTGCTTCTGTTATGCTTTTACTTGTTTTGAATAACCTGTGCAGCATGGAATCTGAGGGAATCGTCATTCGGATAAAGACACCGGTGGGAGACATGGACTCCTCAGTGGACTCTCCATCACATCTCAACTTCAATGATTTGCTGGTGAGTTGCTGATTTAACTTTAGTCACAGTGTGCTTTCATGTGATATCTCAGTACATTCTAGAGAAAGAGAGCTTTCATGGAGAATGTCATTCCCTGATGAGAGGTTGTTAGGACAGTGGTGCTGATTGACAGCTGTCAGTCAAATGTGTGATTGCTCAGTGATTCTCTCGTTTGGCAGGCCGCGATCAAGGATGTCATGCCTGAAGCCACAGTCACAGCTTTTGAATGTGAGCATTGTTGTTGTATTTAAATTATTTTACTATTTTAAAGGAAGTTACTATCAGTATAGGCAGTAGAACAGTTTAAATCAATAACAGTTTAAATCAATAAGAAAATATTAATGAATAACTACTGTCTTTTCTTCTTTGCAATACTATTATCTTTATTGAACTAAAAACAGTTGATCATAAGGGGCAAACATCGTTCAAAAAAGTAAATATAAAAATGTGCAGAATGGATGAAAAAAATGTTTGTTTATATAGACAAGTGATTAGCTCTTAGATGATTCAGATGTGCTCTTGTTTATTTCAGATGAGGATGAAGTTGGTGACCGAATCACAGTTCGCAGTGATGAGGAGCTCAAAGCCATGCTGTCGTATGTGAGTATCCCTGATGTATAAACGAAGCTGGGTCCCTTGTTTTGCTGTTAAACAGTATGGTTTCAGCATAATTTCTTAAATGTTTCATAGTCGGATTGCCAGTAAAGAACTACATTGCCTATAATTGTAAACAAAACTCCACCAATCAGAGAAGTCGCACGACACTTCTGACAAAAGAGCATTGCGCGAAGCATTGCAAATGATGTAATTAAGTCTGTCTCGCTGCACTTTTAAGGTACTTATGTATTTGTGTCTATGCTAATATTACAATAAATCTAAAAAAAAATCATAGTTTGTGATAGGGCTGTCACAATAATCAGATTTTCACTGCATGGTTATTGTGGCCAAAAGAATTTATTTGGATATCTATAGAAATTTTAGGGAAAAAAACTATCAGTCAAATTCATCTTTAACTTTGTTTTCTCCAATAAATTATACCCAAAATATAATTCTAGGGAGATGGAGAGAGAGAGTTGTACAAAAATGCATACAAAAATAACTGCGTCTTTCTCTTTTTCTGTTTTATAATGGGTGGTAACCAGTGTTAAGGTGCTGTACCATCACCAAATATGTTGGAGTATCAACCATATAATGGGACTGTCACTGTATGTGTAGTATTAACACGATAACTGTATTTCATTTTTGAAGTGCCACGGTTATCGTCTACCGATATATTACGATACCTCATCTCGGATCTGGTTGGTTCATGAGACTCTCCAATAAAAATGCTATAATAAAATGCCTATGGAGAAAATAGACAAAAAAAAATACTTCCGGAACCAAGGCTGCTGAAACATGAGTGGTCACTGTTGAGCTCTATTACAGTCTGTTGTATTAGACTTTTGTATGCTGAAAGTATTTTTGTTGGAAGGAAAAAAGCTATTACAAATCTATTATTCCAGATCTATTTACCCTTGGGGAAAGTGTTTTTAATTACTTTGCTTATTGGCAATGATGACAAGTAGCTACATATTTTCTTTTTTCTCTTCAATTTCTTCATCTATTTTCTTTTTCTGGCTGCACCTCTTGATGTTACCATGGCAACTCTGGCTCGCACCCCCCTTTTACATTAAAGAGGTGTTAACAAAGCAAGATAAGCAAAGGGAAGAGTGTAATATTATTTTTTTATTATTCATTATTTTTGTGTTGACTCAGGCAGTGGCCTCCCCTGTGAGCAGGCACAAATTGAAAACGTTAACGCTAATGAAAAAATATTTGTGTCTCATGCGTTTAATAAAAAGATATCGTAAACTTTTGCCTGATTACCTATTTAAACAGTCTTTCTTTTCAAGTCCAGGAATGCATTATCTTTCTCAGATTTCTGTTTGTTGTTTTTAACTTTTTTCTTTTGAGACCGCCGTAAAAGTGCTTTCAATACTTACTGCTCACACATTGTGGACACCAAGCGTAATGACTCGTAATAGTTTTTCCCCCTGTGAAGTACAGTGGAAGTTAAATGAACTATCAACTTTTATTATTTATTATTCAGTACTTAAAGTTTCGCCTCATTAGAAGCACAGCCCTCCTGGGTAGAGGAATTTTTCAAAATCCACTTTCAGCTGGTGTTGTCTTTTACCCCCCATCAGCTCTCAATGACTCTCGAGTAGCCATGGGCTTCAAAACTACTGCTTCTGCAGGAAATCACTTAGATTTGATATTTATTTATTTTTAGATGCTTTATCAAAGTTGTACCTCTCAAGGCCATTGCAGTCATTAGCCAGATTAGGCCAGAAGGTGACACACTGACAATGATGTCTCGCGGGTGTCCTGCACTGCCTGAGTGTAATTCAACTTTTTTTTCCTGTCTTGATTAATTCTGCGGTCGCCGTGTGGCTGGTTTTGAGACACACATTCTGACATTGGAGATATCTGTGGGAATGTGAGTGTTCTCATTTGTTATCGCACGGAGAGATTTTGCCATCGCACATCAGCAAAGAATCCTTTGAGGCCATATTACTCTGACAGTGAATATTACCGTGCGTTGCAGATTGCCTTCCCATTGCATTTTGGTTAACAGCACAACGAGTCAACTTTTACTGAAAATGAGTTTTTCCTCCCATGATGCTGTTTGCTCCTCTGGGGAGAGCGCAAGCTGCTGAGAAGGGGGGAATTTAATATGCGTGTAACATGTTCGGAAGCTTGCGCCTACATTTAACCGATCATTGTGGTCATATTTCAAGCGGGTGCCCTTTGCCTTGGTGGCTCTTGGGGTCTCTGTGGGGACCTTTATAAAGTTGCTTCAATTAATTCCATGTGAAGGGATCTACTGTTATGTAGACTTAATAGGAATTAAGAGATGACTTTTTGCTTTACAGGTGTGTAAGCTAATTCGCCAAGCTCTCTGGTGGAATCCGACCTTCAAACTGTCTTCACTGCAGGTTTTAAATTTTTTTTTTTAACTCCAGCAGTGATCATCAGTCTGAGGTCTCTGAGATGTTCTGGGTCCCCGGTGAGCTGCTTCTTACCGTCAGCCTTTCCAGGATGTTAGTTCAATGTTAAAGACTGACCCATGTCAGATGTAGCCTCGCTAACACACACACACACACACACACACACACACACAGGCACTGATCTCCCAGGCTGGGCCGGCTAATTACGGAGCGCTTTACTCAGGGTGTGTTAATGATCGGGGTCCAACAGAGCGGAGGTCCGACTCCTCTGTTGCCTCCAGCTCTCAAGCTGCCGCCTTGTGATCAAACTGCCTTTAGTTATTGTCCAACAAAGGGAGGTTTCTTTTAATACACTGTTACAGATTAGTTAGGTAATTGCAGCCCTAATCGATAAAGCAACCAAGTGGAAAATTAAAGGTGTGTGTTTTGGTAGAGCTACATGGTTTCAGCGCCTGCAGGCAGTGCAGAGAGGTGACAGTGATAAATAGGGTATTTAATAACAGCTGCTCTAACACTGCTTCCTCTGCATGTCCTCGCGCACGCTCCGGCGTGTTCATCATGCATTCGCACTCGGCGGAGGGACAGCACTGTACCACCGGCCCCTCAGTTAGGCTTGCTTTTGACCTTTGTCTTTTTCTGCCTTTGTCTCTCTTTCTCTCTGTCTTTGTCTTTCTTTCAAACACTGACACTCTCCCCTCCTCTCTTGTCCATCTGGATCTGTGGTTTTTAATGGCTTTATTGTGTGTGATGGGGGCTCTGTGTTTGGGCACAAAGGTCTCGGGCTGGACTGAGAGAAGAGAACGAGCGACCAGATGGTTCTGTTAACCGAAACATCAAATTGAATGTTCTTTTGGCAGGAGACAAAAATCTGTGCGCATGTTTGAAAGAGAGCAGAGTTCTTTTGAAATAGAATCAGCAAAAGTGCTAGATGACTTAAAAATATTGAATATTTATACAGTGTAAAATAATAAATAAAATATATGAAATTGTTAGGTAATTGCAGTCACCTAAATATATATAAAATAAAATATCACATATAATATACATGTATGAAACAAGTTTCTGAAGACAAGTATTAAAATGAATTCGGCAAAAGTTACTGCTTATCAGCTGCAAGATCAGTTTTTAATATTGAGTATTTATAAATATTTAAAATGTAAATATAAATAAATCATAATTAATATAGAAAATAACAAATAATGTAAAATATAATTTGTTTTTCATATTTATGTGTGTATGTATACACACACACACACACATACAGTATATATAATATCATGTGAAGTCTTGTACAGTGAATGTACAAGTCTTTACAATTTCTTTATTAATGGTATAATTAAATAAATTATTATTGGATTAATTAAAGACAAAAAAATAATTGCACAAAAAGCTTGCCATGACATTAATAATATCATAGGTTTATAAATGCCAGACTCCATTTCAGCCTATTATGTAGAGTAATTAATTAATAGGCAGCCGTTACTGGCAGATTGCTTTTACGTCAGGCTGAAATGAGAAAACTCAGTGATTGGTCTGCGCTTGGCAGCCATTACAACGGATGAACTGATACAGAGGGTGACTGGTGTTTCAAAAAGATTACCTGAGCAGGGTGCCTGATTCATTTAGCATCTTTTCTTTTCCTCCCAACATGCAAGTGACTCGGAGAGAAAGAGAATGTGTTTTTTGACATAAGATTGCTTTTATGTACTCCATGGGACTTTTTTCTGAAAGACCTTCATCGAGCATAATATTGATTCTCTGTGTAATATACTGAAAAAATGAATTGGGCTGCTTTTTAAGAGTTTTGTTCCACTTTATTCTACACAGTATTGCAACACAGTGATGGAGCAACGCATCAATGGACTGTTACCTGAGCCTTTACAGATATTTCCACGAGGTGTGTATAGTGTGTGTTAGTCTGCTGATCCAAATTACAGTTCAACACCGCAACAGCAAACGTGCCCGAGGGCCACCTAGACCCTAGATCACAGTTCAAATCCCCATACTCGGCAATACCCTGCTCACATGTGTGTGTGAGCATTTTCTGTTAGCAAAATCCCACTTTATGTCATCCTCAATGGCTTCTGAGAAACTAATAAATATCAGTTTGGTTTATTGAAGCAATTTCTTTCTGAATACATGCATTTACACACACACAATATTCTTTATGATAGTTAAAAGCTCCCTAAGCTGCATCTCAGCATGTCTGTTTTGCAATGTTGCAGATAGACTCATTCTGTCATTTTAAACATTTAATACATTCTGCTCATGTTCTTTTTCTCTGGCCTCTCGTGATCTACAATCTAGTCCATTTTCTTTTCAGCCGGTAAGACCCCAGGGATCCGCAACATACACGGCCTGAAGGTATGTGCCTCAATGATTGTTTCAGCAGAGTTGGGCATGGATTGGTTATGCTGTGTACCACTTATTGAAAAGTCAATTGAAGTCAAGACTCTTTGTCTATCTGTCCCTCATTTTCTACCCCCTCAATGCTTTTCATTTGCATTTGTTTTAATCTGCTAAAATAAGAATTATTGGTTCTTTGTTGCTGAATTAGATAACGTTATTCAAAAGTTTGCTATGTCAAAACAAACGTATTTAAAGTTTGTGTGATGATTCAAAAGTTTGGGCTCGGTGGAATTTTTTTCATGATTTTGAAAGAAGTCTCTTATGCTCACAACAGCATGTATTTGATCAAAAATACAGTAAAACCAGCAATATTATGAACTATTATTGCAATTTAAAATTGCTGTTTTGTATTTTAATATGAATTAAAATGTAATTTATTCCTGTGATGGTTTTGCAAAGATACATTTTCAGCAGACATTACACCAGTCTTCAGTGTCACATGATCCTTTAGAAATTATTATAAGATACTGATGTGGTGATCATAGAAAGTTCTTTGATTAATACAAAAGAACAGCATTTATTTGAAATAGTAATCTTTTGCAACATTGTAAATGTCTTTACTGTTACTTTTGATTAATTAATGCGTCCTTGCTGAATAAAACTAAGTTCTTTAACAAAAAAATCTTACTAACCCCAAGCTTAGGGTAGTATAGTTTTTGCTTACCTAAATAGCATGATACGGACCGTCTTATTCTTGTTTTGTTCTTGTTTTTGTTTAATTCTGGATTAATTGGCTTGAAGAGGATAAAAACCCTGATAAACCGATCTAAATGAGGTCTTCGTAGACACTAATTAAGAAGAGAATCACTGCTTTACTGCACTACACTATACGACCTTCAGACCTCAATTAATCTACTTGTGTATATAGAGACTCTCTTTGAGCTTTTTCCTTCATTCTCCCACTGTGATCTGTTAGTGTGGCTCTGACAATAAGCAGCTTCGTGAATCCTCTTTAATGACAAATAAAGGACGTGATGTTGATTCATTCATTTTTTTTTTACCCAAGGTTGTTCCCAGAGTTATATTTAATTTTGCCTGATAGATGAAGTGACCCCTTTCCTCAAGCCTCTCTCTTTATTTCTCTCTGTCTCCCCCACAAAAGCCAATTAACCTTGCGGCCAAACCAGGCAGTTTGCTGTTAAATCACAGGTTAATTAGCACAGGGCTCTGATTGTCTTTGTTTGGCCGCAGGTGAACACGCGGCCCGAATCCTCGAGTGGCAGGGGCTCCTCTGCGGCTGATTCCCGGTCCAATGATAGGTGAGTGATCCCAGATCATGCCTGCCCTCATTGAGAGAAAAATCTTATTACCAAGATTTATTTTGTTTATAAATACAGATATATTTACAGTAAAGCAACTGCATTAATGATTCAGAAGAAATATCTTTTACGAAAACAATAGTTGACTATAAATTCTGTTTGGATCAGCTATGTTTGACGCTATTAAGCGTACACTCAAATACAATTCTATATTAATGCCTCAAGTTTTCTACATTGCTTGGTAAACAATTTACAGTTCTGAACTATATAACTAAGCAGTGAAATCTGATATGCAGAATTTTTTTTTACTTTTATAATAAAAATAAATGTTTCTTTCGCATCAAATCAGCATATTAGAATGTTTTCTGATGGATAATGTAACGCTCAAGACTGGAGTAATGGCTGCTGAAAATTAAGCTTTGCCATCACAGAAATACATATGTATATTAAAATAAAAAGTTATTTGTATTTGTACTAATATTTAACATTACTACCGTTTTTACTATATTTTCAATCAAAAAAATGCATGCTTGGTGAGCATGAGAGACTTATGCATCAAAGCACCATCAAAAAAACTCTTACTGACCCCAAACTTTTGAACTTTAGTGTATGTTACCAATGTAATTCCTGTTTCTTTATGGATAATTTTGTCCCATTATGGTGCCTTTGTGCTTTGGAAATAAGTCATGATATAAGTAGAAAAGCGGTAACACTTTAGAATAGGGAACACTTATTCACTATTAACTACAACTTTTCCCTCAATACATTCCTAATTTGCTGCTTATTAATAGTTAGTAAGGTAGTTAAGTTTCGGTATTGGGTAGGATTAGGGATGTAGAATAAGGTCATGTAGAATAAGGCATTAATATGTGCTTAATTAGTACTAATAAATGGCTAATATTCTAGTAATATGCATGCTAATAAGCAACTAGTTAAGAGACCCTAAAATAAAGTGTTACCAGAAAAGCTTTAAAAAGTAATTAAAGGAATAATATTTTTTTTCAGGAAAATAAAATATTAATCAATAGGGCCTTGTTGTGAACAGTTGCAGTTTAGCTTTTAAATTTTTTAAAGCTGAGTTAAAGGTGATATTGATTAATTTCGTTATAAGGGTCTCAATAATGTCATTCTCTTTACAAGAGAAAGAGAAATGCTATCAGGAGTTTGCAGTCTTCATACCCTAAACATACAGCAGAAACATTTTTTTCAACGTTAACTGGATTTTGTTGTTAGAGAATTAAATCCCCTGGCACAGAAAAAAGACCTGCATTCTGAAGGCCAGCATGTGTATTCAGCAGTGATGTAGAGAAGTGAAGTGCAGCAGATCATTCTAGACAAATGAGTCTCGTCTTAACATTTCTAATGTGAAGTAACTGCTCTGTCTAAACAATTTACTCATCATGTCAGATTTTTGAGGCATCTTGTATAAAATGTTTTACTTTGTCTTTTCGCTTAAGCACTTTAAAGAAATCTTCAGCTGAGCTTAAGAAGATTTTGACAAATGGACAGGTATAGTAGCCCTCCCTTCACATCACACACACTTTTACTTCGGCATACATTTTGATGCACACATATACTGCACAGTATTCCCACTTCAATCGAATCTGATTATCTTGTTAGTGATGCTGTTACCACTCAACCAGTGATGCTTGCTATCACTTATCCCATTTAATTTGTCACCATAGCCTGTGTGTGAATGTGATAAGGCATCTATTGATTGCTCCTAACGGGCTGTTCACTGACCCTTTCTCTGTGGTATGGTTGAGATCTTTATCTTGAGTGATCAGAGCTGTATCTGTGTGTCCTTCTGCCCACCCCTTCCTGCTTTCCCTGTCACCTTTTCTCCCCCTCCACAGGCCCCCAGCATGCCAGTCTCTCAACTAAAGTGTCAGATAGACAATTAATACAGTCACATCCCCTGTGACACCTGTAACATGTGCAGTTAATGGAGCACTAGTATCCTCCCTCACACACACACACACACACACACATACATACATACATACACTTCAGCCTAATCAAATGTCCTGCACTGGGCCCCTGTAGTCAGGGTGCGGCCCGTCAACAGAGAATTGACTTCACATCAGGTCTGGTTCACAAGGGGAATCACTTCCCCTACAACAACACTCACAAATACTGACACCTAACTAGACACATTAGCCATCACAAACAAATGACTTTTTGTTGAATGGATTGTTAAGGCTGCAAGGCATATAGTTCTTGATATATGGAAATAATAATATATTACTTTGGTAGAAGATTTCATTGTAATTAAATATAATAATAATATATTAATGAAAAAAAATGCAGCTGTTAATAATAATAATAATAACAGCATTATTATTATTATAAAATTGTTATAATTTATTTATATAAATATTTATTGACAAAATGTTATCTCATGGTTTTAATATGATTCAAAAAGATCTGATTCAAAAGAAAAAAAGTTGTTCTGAACTCTGTTTAAGTGGAAGTTAATGATCAAGTGGGAATTAATTTGTTACCTGAATGTATCAGTTCAAAGCTGGATCTGAAAATAGTCCTCCGTGGTTGAAATTAGCAACTGCATTTATAGGTCTGGTCAGAAGATTACCAGAGTGATCTTCACAGCGTTTTTTCTGCTTTGTCAGGCTCAGAGATACTCTGGCCCTATGGAATCTGCTTCTGGTTGTTACATACCCCTTAAGTTATGAAAATCCTTAGTGGTTAAACCATTTTGAGAGGTTTGTTGCAATTTATGAAGGTAAAATAGTAGCAAAACTTGAGAGCTTGTTGATTTGAATGTGAGAACTTGTCATATTAATATTCATATTTATAAGTTGAATTTTTCAAGGAAAAAAAATCTCTCAACTAATGCTGTAAAATATATATGAGAGTCAGTTGGTACTACATTACTTTAATGTTGAAGGCTAAAATGAACTGATGTTAAAATTTCACTTAATGAAGTTTTTAAAATAATAAAGTTACAATTACATAATAATATTTCTACTTCAAATTATTATTTTTTTAAAATATAAACATAATGGTGGCTGTCATAAAATCTTGATGGATTTATTCAAACATAAATTATGATGGATCTGTTATATGGTGCATATATTTAGCAAAATGCCCCTCTCTACAGTTTATTTTTCTATATGATTAATGAGTTTATGGTCACCGAATATGTTTTTTCTGAGGTTAATGTGACGTTATGTGACATTGTTTACAAGCCGTTATATTGACATCTTTGCGCTGCTGAAACACTGATTGAGAGATTACATGAGACAGGATAAGGATTGTAAAGTTGTACTCTTTCTTTTAACTTACCTTCGGATGTTTAGTCATGTTTATTTTGTGCTGAAACTGGTATTAATGTGGAGGAGATGATTAGTTCACATGCGCCTCGCACTGCTGCGTCTGTTGATCTGAGGCATTACAGCAATCTGTCACTCCACATTAAACAGTGCCAAAACGGCATTTATTGTTTAAATACTGCAATACAATGGACAGAATTTGAAATCTGAGAGCCAAAATGGCATTTATTGTTTGAATACTGCAATACAATGGACAACATTTGAAATCTGAGACTTTGTTTCATATTAAAAGTACCAAAGCACAATGCTTATTGCGATTTATTGGATGGGAGGTGCCCTTCAACGTTTCGTCCATTAACTGACAACAGGCTAGACTAATCGATTGTTGGGATTTAAGAATCGATATCGTTCCGTAAAAATGAGAATCGATTAATATCGAGATATCTATATTTTTTACTCGGCCCTAAAATTTACACTCACGGCTCTGATGTGAAAAGCTTAATCTTTCGATTTGCACACACAGACAATAATCAAAAACCCGTGTTTTGAATTCAAAGTTGCAGATTAATAGTAAAAAATGTGTAAAATGACATTCACATAAACAAAATGACAGACACAAAAGTGTACGGCATATTTACATTTGCACTTTACTTCAGTTTCGCTGTACAACCACAAGTCAGCACTTACAACCTCTCAGATCTGGCAGTACAACTTCAAATGTTAGCGCTTTGACTTTTGCTACTCCTTTCACGATATTCCTGTAGCAAAACTCACTTGTGCACTTGTACATGTAGATGTGAGAGAGCAGAACCGGGGATGGGGCTGGAATGGGGGCCAACTTGTTGTTGAACAGCAAAACTGAAATAAAGTGCAAATGTAAATATGCTGTACACTTTTGTGTCTGTCATTTTGTTTATGTGAATGTAATTTTACACATTTGTAACTATTAGTCTGCAACTCCGAATTCAAAACACTGGTGTTTTGATTATTGTCTGTGTGTGCAAATCGAAAGATTCAGCTTTTCACATCAGAGCCGTGAGTATACTGTAAATTTCAACTTACAAATATGAATATTAATATGACAAGTTCTCACATTCAAATCAACAAGCTCTGGAGTTTTGCTACTCTTTTACCTTCATACAATTGGCCACTGACATTTAGTCTTACTTGAAGGTCTAAGGGTTAAGATCCTACAGCATGCATTTTATTTTTATATTCAAATCAAGAGGTTGAAATAAAGATGGAGGGCATTCGGATGTGTGTAAAACTGACTGAATGTGAAAACGTACCGGTCCCTCTGGCCTCTTTGTGTCAGAATGGTCTGTATTGTATTACCATTTTGACAGCTTTTATCAAAGTCGAATAAGACAGCACAGACAAACAAATAGTCATTAAAATTACCATCACTCTCCTTGCTGCTGTTGTCCTTTTATAAATCAGACAGCAAATGTTGTATTGATCCTCCTTTTTTTGTCCACGATTGACTATACACTGGAATTTCAGTAGGTTTTTTTTCCCACTTTGTGTTGCTGTTAAAATTGTGGTGTCTCTTTTGTCTCTGCCTCACAGTTTTCCTTAGTTTCATGCTCTTAATTCATCAGCTCACTTCAGTTTATATTACCATTTTACACATTTACTGAGCAAAAGAAAAAAAATAGAAAACTGCTGTTTTCATTGAGACATGTCTATGAATGCATGCATACACACATCCATCCCCCTTTTAGATTATTTAGATTCTGTTCTCTTTGGATAACTGCAGAGTCTTTCTCTGTTTTTTTCTCTGTTTGTTTAGATAAATGAACATGACCTCCAGTACCAGGAGCAGCTTGGCCATGGAAATGGCGGAACAGTTTACAAGTGAGTTTTGCTCTCGTGGTTTTTACCTTGAGATTTAATTAGACTGATTGTGGTCAGCCTCTTAAAAGGCCTTCTTTACCCTTAGTGCAATCTATAGGTTTTAACTAGAGCCGGCAAATTGAATCATGAAAATGTAACTGAAAAGGGAAAAAGTGTTTTGTTGTCCGCACTCATGTTCTGATTAATTTTACATTGGTCACACTTTTGCTCATGTTTTCAGACATCCTTCAACAGCCCCCCAATATTATGACTCATTAAATGTCTTGAGACATGCGAATTAAGGATGTTGCTGATTTAGTGCTTGTGAAGTTGAAGTGACTCTTTTTGATCCTTCTAAAGCTCCTTTCTGTGCCAAAGCTATATACCACAGACTATACAGTTGCAGGACAGGGCAAGGTCATCATCTTGCACACACAAATAATTTTGTTCATTTCTTGAACCAAGTGACTGTTGGCAAGGCTCTGTGTGCTTTTGTGGATAACACAGACACTCATCATTTGCTTCTCTTACTGGAGGAGCACCTCTGGGTTGTTGGAAATTGTTCAACCATTTTAAAAAAGCCAATACTGCAACCCAGACAAGAATGCAGTCTGGCATGCTCAGCACTAAATGTGTTTGCCTAGAATTATATTTTTTCCCCTCAAACAAAAGAAACTGCTGAATTTTGCATTCATCTCTTAATTCAAACCTTTTCCCCTGTGTTTTCCTTCTTTAAAGTGTTGGATAAAGAAATACAGTTCTGAAACTAGGCAGTCTGTTTGGAACAAGCACTAAAAACCAATGCAAAATTTTAATACCAGGAATGTTTGTTTTTATTTTTTTTATTTATATTTTGTTCACCGCATATTCATGATCTTTAAAGAAGGGTAACATTCACTGTTATTGTGTTTCTTGCTCGGTGTAGGTAGCGGCAGGTGAAATGTAATGTAATATAATCTCTGATGTTGCTCGTAGTGAAATTTAGGCCAGTCTCCCATCCATCTCCACAGCTGTCCTCGATCACCTCTACTGTGCTCGCTCACATACACGCACTCTCCTTTATGCAAAACACACACCTTTGTGACCATCAGACTGCATACAGGATGGCGCCAAGGGTATTCGCTTAAATTGCTTTTCTTAGGAATAAATACATTTTTTTTTTCTCTAAGGCTTTCACCTAACCTGCACCCCTTGATGTTGTGTTGCTGTTTATAAGCATGTTTCTTGCTCGCATATCTGAGAAAAGATGAAGTAAATACACTAAAAATTTTAACAAATATATGCACAGATACAATAATATACAGAATGATTGATGTAGACAAATGTCACTTTCTAAATTTCTTTCTAAAAAATGTTTTTGGATTATTTATAATTATTTACCTTTTGTCCCCCCCCCCCCCCGACTATTTGTGATCCAATTAGAACTAACCTGCGACCCATTTTTGGGTCACGACCCGTAGGGTGAAAACCACTGCTGTAGGCTTTGTGGCTATCTTTCAGGTGAGGTGATCATCTGGTCATCTCAGGTTAGATGGCATAGAGAAAGAGACGGAGAGAACTGTCTGGTCCGCATTGGCCACTGTAATCGAAACCTGTTTGTGTGGTTGCATGCGTGTGTGTTCGTCTGCAAACACGCATGCATGGGATAGCTGTCTTCGAGAGGTCCATGAATACTGCATGACAGAGCATTCATTACCTCGGGCTCTGGAGTGTAAATAACAAACAGAATAGAGACACATTTACGGGGGTCAGGACCACACGTAACTACGTCACCTCGTCCTGACCACGCGTCTGTCAGTCTTTGGTCATCGCTGCATGACTACTCAGCAGGGTCAAAGTTCAAGGACTTTAGCTGAACTTTGCAAATGGGCTTACCAGGATACATTACTGTTCAGAATGTCCTGAAGCGACCATTTAGACAACATCATTGGTTGAGTTGGCATTAGTAAGTAGTAAGTAGTCATTTAGCAGATGTTTTTATATAAAGCAACGTATAGTGTACATATTACACAGACAATCCCTATGGAGAGACGTGGGGTTAAATGGCTTGCTTAAGGGCACAATGGTAATGCTTATTACTTGCTACATGCACAAAGTGAAACTAGCATCCTTCCGATATTCAGCCCTGATCTATATATATATACCCATCACTACCAACTATGCCGTGCCACCTTCAACAGATATTGATATCAGTTGACTTTGACTCTTCAGTTGTGTTTCTTGGCTTCAGAAATGACTTGAACCTTTTGAGATGTACTTTTCAGTGCATATTAATTTAATACTTTGTTACCAATAAGCAAAGCAAGCATCTACGTGTCTTATATGGATCAGAATCTTCTGAAGTGTAAAGTGCACACTCAGAGGACACTAAGGTGAGATGGGATCGAGTGTCACGTCCTAAATGAGGGAAGTTAGCCGTCGCGTCACTTAGAGCGACATTAATTAAAGGCTTGCCGGAGTTGAGGTGTCTGGAGCTGTAACCAGATCAGCCATCTATTTCCCATAAATCACATGCACTGTCTCAAACACTGTTACGAATTTGTTTACTGCAGACATATACATACCTACATAAAGAGAATCATAATCAAATCAGTCTTTTTCTTGTTCTGTCCTTTCTCATTTACACAAACACATACTGTGCACCTGTGTTGTTGAATCCACCCTCGTTTGGCAGCTGTCTGTTGTTATAGTATATTATCTGGTGGAATGGACCGTGTCGTGGGTTATTGTAACCCAACCCCTCTTCAGCACCTACTGCAGTAACCAGATCCACTGCTCGGAATGAGCAAGGATCATAATTAAATAATTGTGGCTTTGCCGTTAATTCGACCTGTAACAGGAGGCCTGTCTGGGAGAGCTCACGATGAAACGGGAACGGAGCAGATAACGCTCCACAGCTCAGAATGTCTGAGGTTTCGCAGGTGACTGACTCAGGGTTGACCTCGCCTGCATTTGACACTTAGGATGAGGACACCCCTCCTCTGAGCTCTTTTTCGTAGCGATTAAGCCACTGATAATCTGTAAATAAATACAAATGTTTAAAAAGCAGCTGAGTGTCTTAGTCATATGGATGTACATCTCAGGTAGCTCTGACTTAAACAAAATCCTGAACATAGTTTCCATCCTTAAACGTCAGTCATTGAATATCTGTACATATTTTTTTTTTTTGTGAGTACAATGGCCACAAAAAGTGTTTGGACACTTAATCAATGTTTAAAATGTTTAAATGCATAAGATAAAAATACAGATACAAATATGTAATACATGGCAAAATATTTAGCTTTAAATAAGTGACACATATGCCACATATATCACATATATATTCATTATGCCACATAGTTTAGGATCAGTAAGATATTGTAATGTTTTTGAAAGAAGTCTCCTATGCTCATCAATGCTGCAATTTTAAAATGATCATAAATAGGGAAAAAAATGAATATTGTGAAAAATATTAAAATTTAAAAGAAATTTTTTCTATTTTAATATATTTTAAAGTGTAATTTATTCCTGTGATGGCAAAGCTGGGTTTTCAGCAGCCATTACTCCAGGCTTCAGTGCCACATGATCCTTCAGAAATCATTCTAATATGCTGGTTTGTCGCTCAATAAATATTTCTTGATGAAATAATGTTGAAAACACTTATTTGCCATAATTTTTCAGGATTCTTTGATGAATGGAACATTCCAAAGAACAGCATTTAAAATGGAAATCTTTTGTAACTTTGTAAATGTCTTTGCTTTCGCTTTTTATTAATTTAAGGCATCCTTGCTGGAAAAAAAAAACCTCACTGCACCCAAGCTTTTGAAGAGTAGTGTACATATACATTTTGATTTGTTTATTTGTACGTTTTTCAAAGTTAAGGTATTGCTAAGAAAATTTGCATTGCCATTAATTGTACATTTTTCTCTTTGACAGAGCTTACCACTTGCTTGGGAAGAGAATTGTAGCGGTGAAGGTAAGAACAATGCATATGTCTGTATGCTTTAGAACCTCAAGCTCTGGAACTTAAAGCAACCACTCAAACATTGCGTTAAATTAAAGGAATCCACTGGTTTTCCTTAGTACACTTAATACAATTTTTACATATTTTGTAGATTATTTATTCGCAGAATTACCTGGCTCACATAGAAAAAAACATGAAAACATACCAAAGACCCAACATATGATATTATAGCTCACATTCAACTAATGGGTAAGAAAATCATACAACCAGTAGGCTCTTTAAACAGATAAAGGACCTGCAGAGCAGAAGAGGTGAACTCAGGTGGCTTTGCTACAGGTGGACTTTACTGCAGCAAGATACAATGAATAACCGCTGGAGATGTTAATAGTGCTCTACTAATTGAAGAGCACAAAAGAGCAAATCCAGCACTCCTACATTGCCACAGTTAAGCATGATTGAGACCCTGTGACCCTCATACTCCAGAGCAGCTCTTTCTTTTTCTATCTTAGCTGTTCTCTGTTCCATCATTTCTTCCACTCTTTTCTCACATTTTTTTCTCTCTCTCCCCCTTCCCATCGTCCTCATTGACATCTGTTTAGTTTACTTTTATCCTCTCACTTCTCTTCTGTCTTATCTCCCATCTGTCCTCCTCTCCTCCCGTATCTTCTGCTGTGTCTGCTCATCTTTCCTCTGTGCTCTGCATGGGTCTGCTCGAGCAGGGCTATCTATTTGGCTAAGGCTGTAAGTGATCTCTGCTGAGCTTTAACTGCGTGGCCTTGCCTTACTGCCTTACCTGTAATCAATTATTTCAGTGGGAGGCTGATAATCTAACCTTAACTAAAGAAGCATTTTAGCTAGTCGCTGCTTCAGTACAAAAGTGGAGAAGAGAGAGAACAAAAACCTAGGTTGCAAGAAAAACATAACTCTTTTTATTTCAGAACTTTGTAATATTAGATGAAAATACAGCCTTGGAATATCTTTGTGGGAGTTTAATTGCCTGCTTTTGGTATTTTTTTTTAAATGGTAGGCTGTTTAATTTCCTGTCAGTACTGGTTGAAGAGAAACTCTTTGAGCATGTTTCTCAAGCATTCACTTTCAAGCTCAAAAGCCAGCTGAAACAGAAGTATTGACGCACAAACAGAAAAGTATACTCAAATGACTGCTTATGTTTGCAAGTTGTATTTACCTGATGTAAAATTGTTGGGAAAAAGCAGGGGGAAGTGTCTAGCATTGCATATGTGATTTCAATATAACTAATTTTGCTTAAGAGTTCTGTTTGGGTGAAAATGGATTTCATTTGAGATTTCAAGTGCTCGTTTGATAGGTAGCTCAGAAAGGTCAGTGTGAGTGTGTTTGTTCAAATGCTGGCCTTATGCTTGTATTGCAGGTTATTCCTCTCGACATCACAGTGGAGCTGCAGAAGCAGATCATGTCAGAGCTTGAGATCCTTTATAAGGTCTGAACCTCTTTTTCTGTCTGCTTGATTACTTAAGCTGTATCTATAAGATAAATGCATTTCAGTCATCTTTCCAGTGAATAAAAACAGTGGCCAAATTCCGATCAGCAACTGACAATGCTGTAGTCATATCAGTTTCTTACCTCCCTCTAAACTAAACGTAGAGCATTTTGCCCTCTCTTTGGCACTCAAGTGTCACTTTGTTAGTCTTAAGAGAGTCTGTGAAAAGTAACACCTGAATATGTTTTGTTCTTGGTAAAGTTTGGAGCCACGTTCCAGGTAAAAACCAAACTTGTTTAGAGCTGTGTGTGGTTTCAGCTTTCAGATTAGGTGTATATGAGGTGCATGACTGTGATAAGTATAAAAGAAGTGTCATGAATTATTCAGGGATCAATGCCTATGTAGTTCAGTCCACCTGTTCCTGTAACCTGCTCTGACAACAGCTGCAGGATAGACTTTAATTTATTACAAATCACCCTTTGCAGCAACGAGCCAATCACACAGAATAATCAGCCAATTTCACATTCTGAATAAAATACTGTGGCATTAGCATTACATGGCTTACTATAAATAACTACCAGCCAAACACTTAATGAAACAATTAACCACATCTTTTCACTGGAAACAATCAATCATGTATTTTCCTAATAATGAAGTATCATTGAGAACCATCCGTGAATCATGCAAAATATCTTAATAATCTCAATTATTCAAGCTTAGGCAATAAACTGTTAGCCAAAATGTATAAATGAATAACCTTTTCATAAAGCCGTGTTCATATCACTGCAATGCCATTAACTAGCTAATTTGATAAATGAACATACTGTGCTGTTTAAAAGTTTGGGGTCAGTAAGATTAAAAAGAAATTAATACCTTTATTCAGCTGGGACACATTAAATTGATCAAAAGTGACAGTAAAAGAAATTATAATGTTATAAAAGTATAAATGCTGTTTTTGAACTTTCTACTCATCAAAGAATCCTAAAAAATGTATTACAGATTCCACAAAAATATTAAGCAGCACAATCTTGGTGAGCATCTATTATAAGCATTAAAAAAAAGAACAATTTTACACAGCCCAAACTTTTCAGTGGTTATGTACATTTATGATAAAGTGCAAATTGTGTTATGGCATATAACATTTTTCCAGTTTTGATATATTTGATTGATTGTGTTTTTTACAGTGTGATTCTCCATACATCATAAAGTTCTACAGTGCTTTCTTTGTGGAGAACAGAATATCGATATGCACTGAGTTTATGGATGGTAAGTCTCAATTGTTTTGACATTTGTCAGGCATCTAGGCAACATTTGCACAGGAAAGCATCACTCACAATATGTCAAAGTTAATTGAATTATTTGTTTTGAATGTAGGTGGCTCTCTGGATGTCTACTGGAGAATCCCAGAGCATGTGTTGGGCAGAATTGCTGTTGCGGTAAGTCCTCTTCAAGTCATGAAACTGTTATCGAATAAGTGTATCAGGGAATTTTGAAAGCTTGGATTTTAGAGATTTCGGCATGTCCAAGAATCTGTTACAGCTCTGACCAGTGTGTGTATGTGTGTTTTGTCTTTGTAACATTTTATTAGTGCTCAATTGTCATTGCTCCTGGTTCTGACCCTCATTACCCTCTCCCTCACACTTTCTCACAATAATGAAAGATATGCCACTGTTTAGACAATTTACAGCTCTATCCTCTACAGACATAGCTGTCATCTCATGAGAGTCTCTTCTGAGTTTGTTTTTAATGAGTATTGCTGTTTGTGTGTATCTATAGGTGGTAAAAGGATTAACGTACCTCTGGAGCCTGAAGATTTTACACAGAGGTGAGAAAGCCACTTTTATGTAACTTGTAAAATGTGTAAAAAAAATATATATCCAGATGTTGGATATCAGTGTAAGAACTTGACTGTTTAGGCATATGTATCTAGAAGTAAAATTAAGTGCACTAATATTTAAAAATTTGGTTTCAGTAAGGTTGTCTACCAGATTACACCGCAAAAGTACATTCATTTAGTGACAATAATATTAAATACTGACAAATATTATTGTAATATTATAGTTGTTTCTCTGTGCAGATGTGAAACCCTCCAACATGTTGGTTAACACACGGGGTCAGATCAAACTGTGTGACTTTGGAGTCAGCACACAGGTATGTTTTAATTTGTTTCCTGTGACTATTTTTGCGCATGTTTATTTGTCTGCATGAATGCATATACTCACACAAGTGCTTCTCATGTGTATGTATGTTGTGAGCACAGTCAGCTCAGATCAGCCATTGTTCCATCAGTCTCTATGTCTCTGTTCTGTTCTCTATCTTATTCCTCCAGGGACTTTCGGCCTTTGCTCCCTAACCCCCAGATACGCCCTAGATTGCTCCTCTTCTCTCACTTCCAGCTCTTTGTAATTACCACATTGACCAGATATTCAGTGTATGTGAGTGACGGCGTGTGTGCGTGTGTGTGGCTGGAGACAATATCTCAGACTGAGTAAGTCAGCATCAGTCTCTCCGCCTCTAATACACTCAGGAGTCCAACAATGGAACCCAATCACTCCAAACGGCCCTCTTTTAATTAATATTCATACCCATGTTCCCCGAAGAGATTCAAGTTGAAGCTGACCCCTGGATGAGGTGTGTGTGTGTGTTCTCCTCTGTGCCCGTCCAGACCATGACACTGTATAGTAAACCTATGTCTCTCTTATTCACTTACACACACACACACACACGTCAGGCCACGGGGGAACGCTCTCATTATGTTTGTTCTGTCATTGCTGACATGTGCCATTGTGCCCGGATCTCACTGTCTCTCCCCTGTGAGAGTACAGACTAAAATTAAACCAGGCTGGCATTTCAATAACACTCCACAATAACACACTCTTTTCAGTAGATTTAAATCAGTTCCTCTTACTGTGTCCTTTAGCTTGTGGCAGAGAGCTCAGGTCACCTGCTGTCACATCTGTACTGAATTTCGATGTTTAAACAGAGATAACTATGCTGATTATATCAGATGACTGAATGTGATGGCTTCTCTATATTATTCTTGGCTGTGCACATACAGAGGGGGTAATGTTTCACCTTTGAGGTTGTGTGTGATAGGGCTGGACGATATGACGATATTATCGTATATCAACGATGTCTCGTAAGTATCGCGATGTCAACAGTCAGGTAACAGACGATTATCGACATTATCGGGAAAAAAAAGACAAATGATAAACCTAGTAAGTTGCAAAAAATATTTGACATAGCCCCAGAGTCACCATACAGGTCTTTTTGCATGCAAAAATGAAATAATTTAGTAGGAGGGTTGGGAATCGAATAGCTATTCCAATTTCGGAAGTCAAATCAGATGCGTACGGTCAGAAATCAAATTACTTGTTATAAAATTACATTTCGATTCTGCTTCTCGGTTTCTGTATGCACATTTATTGTGATTTCAAAAGATTCAACTGCAAGAAGACGAAATAGAACTCACTTCTGCACTCGCACGCTGTTTTTGGTGCTGCGCACACACACAAAAGCCGCCTTTTATATACGTTAACACTGGACTGAGCTCTCTTTCTCGCATTCTTACACATTCTAATGGACAAATACACACAGAATTATATAAAAATATCCCATAAATACAATCGGTTATGTCTTAAGTGAACGTAAAGAGCTGAGAAAGAAAACAAGGGTGTATTGGATCCGTGCATTGACAGCAGCCGCTGCCGCCAGTCATTATAATGTTAGTCAAAGAACAAAACTGAATGAATGTGAGTATTAGTTGTACATTAGACATCAGGTTAGTGTCTAGACCGCAGACAGTAGGGTTTGCAGTGTCTATTCCCACAGTTCTCTTTTCCCAATCAGGACCATGTTGGACAATGAGCACCAGTGTGTGTCCAGTGATCTGGGGAGGGTTCTCAAAAAGCTTCTCGTCTGACCGTTCTACCTTTCCTCAGAGCACTGAAAGAAACCCCTGTTCTCCTGTAGAGATGGAGAGAGACAGAGAGATTCGGAGGAGACTGTCTGACTTTGAAAGGTGCTTCGTCAGGAAATGAGTGTCTTAAGATTGAGACCCACACAGAGAGCAACAGCAAAAACATCTCTGTTCAGTGAAATGATCTGCTGCTCAAAGTGTTCTTCGGTTTTTAATCATAAAGTTCATTCAGTTTGTCCACGAAGTGGCAACACTGGTCGTTGTCTCAGTCAAAAAAGAATGAACAGAAATGGAGCAACAAACTATTTAAGACCACAACAACATGCCCAACTTGACGAGTCTATGTGAGGGTTGTAAAAACACAAAAATCGATTGGTCAGTCATAGTGCAGACCAGTGTTAATTTTGACAGCAAATTTTGATTTAGTTTTAGTCAAAGTCTTGACAAAAATGCCATTTAGTTTAAGTCATATTTTAGTCATCTGAATTGTTTTACTCTACTAAATATCATAAAATTTTAGATTTTTACAGATTTTTTAAACCGTGTATACAATATAATTATGTTTAATTAAGCTGAGATACAGCACTATAAATTCTTAATTCATTTGCAACAAAACTATAAAGTTTTGTTGCAAACGGATGAAGACATTAGTAGGTTTCTCAGCTCGCCCCTCAACAAGCACGCGTTCGGAGTTTCGGCAGCCCAACACTGAATATTATATTGTGGGCGTTGTATTTTGATTAATAAAATAAAAATTATGAAAATTACAATACAAAAATGAAATTTAAATAAATAAAGCAGTTATTTTTATTTAGTTAAAAACGGGCCAAAAG
>NW_015641476.1:2295809-2345507 GCF_001515625.1 Sinocyclocheilus rhinocerous | reverse complement strand
CCCCCCCCTTTAAAATAATCACATTTAGTTGCTTTGCAGCTTGAAATGCAGACAGACACCGTTTTAGTTTTATCCAGCTGTACTCAGTGCAACTTATAACATCCAAGTGAAAGATATAACACCAACATGTCAGAAAAAAAAACAAAAACAGAATCCTAAAAATGAATTGTAAACTCAGTCATGTGTAGCTAATCACCTTCTCAATGGCACACAAAGACATTTGACTTTCAACTGTGATCAGCTGTGGTCATTTTGATTAGCTCAGCATGAAAAGAGCTTTCCTGGAGCATTTCAGTCCTTTGCAGTGCAACGTAGCGCTTGTTGTTTGTCATTTCTCCGATCACAAATGCAGACATGGTTTTATGTTTACGCCGCTCGATGCAATGCAACGCGTAAACAGACAGTATAAGTCATTATAATCCGTATTTATGTCCCCACTGGATGCAACAAATGCCTCGTTTGTAATGGGTTTTAATGTTTTTGTCTCGTCGCTCCGGCCGGACAGGGCATCACAGTATGGTAAGGGGCGTAACATTTCCGTCACACGCTTGAGGTATTCGGCCAATCACAACGCATTGGATAGCTGGCCAATCAGAGCACACCTCGCTTTTCAGACTGATGAGCTTTGTAAAAATCGACGCGTTTCAGAAAGGCGAGGCATAGAGGAGAAACAATAATGTACAGTATGTGGAAAATAATGTGTTTTTTTTAAACCTTAAACCGCATAAGCACATTTCATTACACCAAATACACAAAATAATGTTCTTTTTAGCAACGTCATATGACCCCTTTAAAATAATCACATTTAGTTGCTTTGCAGCTTGAAATGCAGACAGACACCGTTTTATCCATTGGACTTTCAACTGTGATCAGCTGTGGTCATTTTGATTAGCTCAGCATGAAAAGAGCTTTCCTGGAGCATTTCAGTCCTTGGTAGTGCAACTGAAGCAAACAATCAACTATGGGTGGCAAGGCACTGTCAAAAGATCTTCGGGATAAAGTTGTGGACAGGCACAAGTCAGGAGATGGATACAATTGTCATAATGTATCGTTTACTTATAATTATTATTAGAACTATATATTGGTATTATATATAATATATATTGGTACCGAAATTTGAAATTGTTTATTGTTACACTTTAGTTTGGGAATCAATTCTCACTATTAACTAACTATTAACCATGACTTTTTTTTTCTCAATAAACTTTGATGCTTATTCAGAATCAGAATCAGCTTTATTCGCCAAGTGTGCGCAAACACAAGGAATTTGTTGTGGTTTTTAAGAAGCTCTTGGTACATACATGCATGCATGCATACATACATATATACATACATATCTGACATGAGAACAGAAACATAAATAAATAAACATTAAATAAGACAACAATAAATAATAATGTGTATGAATCTGGAACAGAAGATTTATGTACAGATTTGTGCATTATTTACTCTCTCTCTCTCTCTCTCTCTCTCTCTCTCTCTCTCTCTCTATATATATATATATATATATATATATATACAGCTGTATAAAAAATATTTATATGTATTTACATAGTACTTGAGAGAGAGCCAATAATGAATTATAGGCTTGAATTACAGATCACTTAATAGTTAGTAAGGTAGTTGTTAAGTTTAGGTATGGGGTAGGAATAAGGGATCTAAAATTTGGTCATGCAGAATAAGGCATTAATATGTGCTTTATAAGTACTAATAAACAGCCAATGTGCTAGTAATATGCCTGCTAATAAGCATCTGGTTAATAGTGAGAATTGGTTCCCAAACTAAAGTGTTACCTTATTTATTTATTGGTACTGAAATTTTGGTATCATGACAACACCAGCACTAAACAATCTGCTTTACACTACAGTAGAATTATTCTAGGCACACAGCTGAGATGATATTTATTCTTTTTGAGATTCTTATTGATCTCCTAAAAATATCTTTCTATGAAGTAAAACTTTCTATGAAGCCCATATTTATAACACATTATAAGGGTATTCTTAAGGCATTATAATGAATGCATAATGCGTTATAAAAAATGTATAATATGTTGTTTCATCTCATAAATCATAACAATTATAATACATTATTATAAAACGTACTTATTTGTGATTATAACGTTTGAGTATGATTATTTATAACACGCAATGAACACCATTTTAAATCCACTTAATTTATAATGGATTATAAGTTTCATATCTTGACATTATTTATTTAAGATCTGCACAGTATCTTACTATCTTACTGATAATACATTAAATATGGTTAAAAGCAAATGTGCTATATAACACATTCATCTGATCAAATATCTGATTTTATAGCTGTTTAAGAAAAAATATTGTTTTATTTATTATTATTATTATTAATGTCGTTGTTGTTATTTATAAGTGGTATTTGTCTGCTTTAAGTAAAGTAACAAGTCAACAATGGCAAGATATAATACATTATAACTATGGGAAATATAATTGTGTTCATTGTGTGTTATAAATCATCATATTCTTAAAAGCTATAACTACAAATAAGTAAATATTATAATGCATTAAAACTCTTGTTATGATTAATCATGAGATGATACAACATATATTATAAGGTTTTTTATAAGACATTATGCATTCATTATAATGCCTTAAAGGGTTAGTTCACCCAAAAATGAAAATTCTGTCATTAATTACTCACCCTCATGTCGTTTCAAACCCGTAAGATCTTTGTTTATCTTCGGAACACAAATTAAGATATTTTTGATGGAATCTGAGAGCTGTCTGACCCTGCATAGACAGCAACGCAACTGAAATGTTCCCAAGTCCAGAAACATAGCAAGGAGATCTGTAAAATAATCCATGTGACATCAGTGGTTCATCCGCAATTATACGAAGCTACGAGAATACTTTTTGTGCTCAAAAGAAAAAAAAAATGGCTTTATGGCTTCAACAATTCATCTCCTTCGTGTCACCCTGTAGCGCCATTTTGGAGAATATCCGCTGGATGTAAAACAACGTATGCTGTTCTGTGTCAACTGCGTCCACTGGATATTCTCCAAAATGGCGCTACAGGGTGATGCGGAGGAGACAAATTGTTGAATCGTTGAACAAAAAGTATTCTCGTAGCTTTGTATAATTAAGGTTGAACCCCTGATGTCACATGGATTATTTTACAGATCTCCTTGCTACGTTTCTGGACTTGGGAACATTTCAGTTGCGTTGCTGTCTATGCAGGGTCAGACAGCTCTCAGATTCCATCAAAAATATCTTAATTTGTGTTCCGAAGATGAACGAAGGTCTTACGGGTTTGAAACGAGATGAGGGTGAGTAATTAATGACAGAATTTTCATTTTTGGGTGAACTAACCCTTTAAGAACACCCTTATAATGTATTAGAAATACGACTTCATAGAAAGTGTTACCAATATTTCTCCTGCTTTCTTCCACAGTTGGTGAACTCCATTGCTAAAACATACGTTGGAACCAATGCATACATGGCGGTAAGCTGCATTCATACCTATAATAGTCTTTCTGTTCAGATGCTTTGTTATTATTTTACCTGAATAGAGAATGAATAGGTCATACATATTTGGTCGTAAAGGTTGTCAGTCGAGTATGTGCCTGTAATCCACACAAAACAATCAAATCTCTTTTTTATGGAAAAATTAAATGCTTTCTGAAGTTTGATTTACACTCACGCGCACACACATTTAGACAACAGAACTTGTTAAATAGGTCACACAGGAATCACTGCAAAAAAAGTATGAATGTGTGTGTGGCCTTCAGTGCCACAGTCTTACTCTAAGCACAATTCATATGCAGAATTGTACACTGCATTGTAATGATTCTTCATGTGTTTTTGTGTCTTTGCCTCTATAGCCAGAGCGGATATCAGGGGAACAGTATGGTATTCACTCAGATGTATGGAGCCTAGGAATCTCTTTCATGGAGGTAAAACAGCCAAATAATTTCTTATAAACACCCACGTATACACATAGCCCAGCATTTGTACTTCGGGCAGACTGGTGTCAGTGTTTCTGCTGAGTGCTGTTGATAGTGTCTGCAGGCAGCCTGTCCAAACAGATGTTGGCCTACAGCTATGCATGGATCACACTCAAGATCTCCCACTGACTGCTACACACACACACACACACACACACACACACAAACACACACACTGCTCTGCTATCCTTTTGGACCCTCTCCCTTCGAATTACCATATGAGCATAATGTAAGGAATGAGATTTTGTGTGCGCGTGTGTGATTTCTATATAAAAATTGGGATTAATGAATGGGGAATAATATTAAGGAAAAAATGTGTGTGTAGTGAAACATTTAAAGAAAATTAGTGAGTGTGTGTGTGAGAGAGAGAGAGAGAGAGTGAAAGATTTGGAGTCAGTGTGGCAAAACACTATCAATCACTCAGCCAGCAGAACGTCCAGTAATTGGAGTGCTGTGTTCTCTGTTCCAGAGGTGTGTGTGTGTTTCTGAAAAAGAGAAGAGAGGTGTATGAGTATAGTGATTTTTTTTTTTTTGTAATGGATATTTTTCTAAGCAGAAACCAGCAGCAAGAACTGTACGTACGAGTGGATTAGATTTTAATATGGTGGTTTGACTCGTGTACTGAAAATGCCATGCTGGTAGTTCTCATTGGCTTTATTGATTCCCATTTTGTAATTGTCAGCGCTTCTCATTGGCTGTGATGAATTGTTATTGTATCCCTCGAGTCAATCCCTTGATTGTATTTATCAATACTGTTGGATATTATCAGTGAGATGTTTAGGGAGGGAAATATCAAGGGTCATATGGATTGACATTATCATGAGTTGATGAAGCGTATATTGATCTGATTATGATTTAGTATTGACCTTACCATGTTGTTAGGGATGTGATCGATTCGGCTCGGCTGCTGGAATGTTTAAGCAGTTCGGATGAATTACCTTAATGTTCTGTTGGCAGATTTCTTAACTAATGAACTGAACTCACCTCCTGAACTGGGATGGTTATGTTAGATTTAATAAATGTGGTTTGATTTGGATTAATTTTCTAAATGTAACTGGAATGTAATTAAAATAAGGTTTGAAAATAGTCTTATTCTTAGTTTGACTTTTGCTTCTGGGTTTGCTGCTTTTTCCACATCTGTTCTTTATTCCAGCATGCGCTGTAGACTTCACAGATTAACACCTGCTGAAGTACATACACCTGCTGTGATGCTGGGATGTAGGCAGGATTATGAATATAAGTGCTCCTTAAACCCTTGTGAAAAAGATGTGTACTTAATTGTATTGAATGTGCACTTGTAGCGTACTGTACTTTAAAAGAAAAAAAAAACTGTCTCAAGTGCCCTTTTATTCCTCATAATATTAGTGAAATAAAAGGGCACTTGAGGGCGAGTTTTAGTAATCTTCATGTAAAGTACTTGACTATTATTTTAAATGTAGTGTGTCAGTATTACGTACAAGTTTCAATAGAAATGGCTTTGAAGTTTTTTTGTAGTCTACCATAAATGATTGTTAGTACATTCAGCAGTACACTTTAACCACATTTTAAGCACTTTATAAAATTATGAAATAACTGAAAAGAACTACTTAATTCCCACTTAAGTGAGTAAAAAACAATCTAAACTGAAGTTCATCAAAGTGCATTTAATATACATTTATTATAAACTGTATATACATTCTCATTTAATTGCAATTAATATGCAATGAAGTGGCCAAAATCATGAGTGTAATGTATTGTAATGTATTAAGGAATTAATTTTAATATGTTCATGTTAAGCAGCTTTGTTTCTCCTAAATCCTGTTTGAGACATCGTCTGTCATAGCTGTATAGGTAAAAGCTCATGTGCTTATGCAGGTGTGTGTGTGTGTGTGTGTGTGATTATACCTGTGTGCTTTATTATAACTTATCATTCCCCCTGTTTTTTCATTGGCAGTTGGCGCTGGGCTCTTTTCCATATCCACAGGTGAGTCTACTTCATCAATTCAGATACCAGTTTAACCAATTTAACGTTTAGCTCTTGAATACTCAACAGTTCTACGCCCTAGAGGCACGGTGGACACTTCCTTCGTGATCTTAGTCTATGGGTAGTAATTAACTGGTTGTTCATCCCACAATTGCTCATCCAATCCTTGTTTACTTAATTACATTACGTACAGTCCTGCAGACCCGTTCCATTCCTCAATCCCAACAACCCTGTAATCAGATTTCATGCAGGGATTTGTCAAGATTATCCCATTTTAAGAATGACAAACCCAGATTATAATCCGGATTCATTTGGAGGTTCCTAGTTTAAGAACCACATGGTACCCAATGCACAAAGCATGTCATTTTATGGTGCCTGTAGTATGACATGGTGTAGATGTACAGTGTGTTTAAAATACTTAGTTGTACTTGTTTAATTTTACTGTGTCAAAAATTGTGTTGTACTTTCAAAATTAATCCCTCTATAAGGAATAAGTTAGATCAGGGGTGTCCAAAGTCAGTCTTGGAGGGCCACTGTCCTGCAAAGTTTAGCTCCAACCTGCCTCAACACACCTGTCTGGAAGTTTCTAGCATGCCTGGTAAGACCTTAATTAACCGGTTCAGTTATGTTTAATTGGGGTTGGAGCTAAACTCTGCAGGACAGTGGCCCGCCAGGAGCAGGATTGGACACCCTGAGTTCGATCTATGAACCGTTTATAAACAGCAGACTGAGTTTCTGATTCTTCTCTAGTTTTTTGGAAACTCTCTTTTCTAAATTAATTTATACATGGTAACACTTTACAAAATGGTTCAATTAATTGACATTGACATCTATTGGGGCAGTCGTTGCCTGATGGTTAGAGAGTCGGACTTGTAACCCAAAG
This sequence comes from Sinocyclocheilus rhinocerous, assembly GCF_001515625.1. Classification (NCBI taxonomy): domain Eukaryota; kingdom Metazoa; phylum Chordata; class Actinopteri; order Cypriniformes; family Cyprinidae; genus Sinocyclocheilus; species Sinocyclocheilus rhinocerous. Next base: position 2,338,682 of record NW_015641476.1, on the reverse strand, counting down.
GTCGCAGGTTTGAGTTTTGGTACCGGCAGGGATTTTAGGTGGGGGGAGTGAATGACCAGCGCACCAAGAGTTTTCCCTCACTAAACTGCTAATCTGCTGCTTATTAATAGTTAGTACGTTAGTTGTTATGTTTAGGTATGGGGTAAGATCTAAAATATGGTCATGCAGAATAAGGCATTAATATGTGCTTTATAAGTACTAATAAACAGCCAATAAGCAACTAGTTAGTAATGGAAATTGGCCCTTAAAATAAAGTGTTTTACCAATAATCTTACAGACCCAAAACTTTTGGACAGTAGTGTACAGTATGTCGAATGTAACATTAACCAAGATTTATAAATGTTTATTGTGAATATATATTATGATATATGTTGAGAAGTGTTCTTTTAATCATTTAGTTGTGACCGTTTTCAGCCCTGTGTTTATACTCTAGAAATATACTGTATGCTCAAATCTGATTCAGTGCCCTAGTTTTCTCTAATCAGACTCTCGGCTTTTTAAAGTTGTGCATGTAAGAGTGCAGTGAGTTTAATGAGGGAATTGTTGACTAATGCTCAATAAATTACTCCCAGCATGCCTGTTGGGTTAATTAGCATATTAAAACAAAGCAGCCACTCAGGGCATGCAGGGGAAATCAGAAAGGAACGTTTTGAGGCTGCATCTAGAGCCAAAGCCTTGAGCATCGAACGGTCACGGAGGCTGGGCTTGGCACTGGTGTGTGTTTGTACTTTATCTTACACATCACTTGATGCAAAGCTATTGCGCACAATGGCGAAAGTTACAAAATTGATGTGCAATATGTGAAATTGAAAGGATATTATGACTAGTACTATGATTAATAATTATTAGCGTAAATATTTCTAACATAAAATAGAAAAAATATAAGATGAACAAACTGTGTGAGATGATGAACATGCACAACAGTTGATGGGTAGAAAGAATGTTAGAAGGCTAGAGGCCAGGGTGTTTTCTGTGTACGAGTGCATTCGTGCATTTGTGTGTGTGCATTATCCCGTGGCCTGGAGGCTTGTCTCATTTGAAATTGTTTTCCTCTGCTCTCCAGCATTATCTATTAACAGGGCCATTATCATGTTAATCCACAGAGTATTATTACGTAAACTAATGTATTCACATATACACACAAACAAACCCTCATACACACAGTGTCTGGAACCGTGATTGAATCTGTTGATGTTAAATATTTTACAGCATTTCTCTTCCTTACAGGACTGCAGAACTAAATTGGTCCTTTTTATGTTGGCCAATAACTAATCCTTCAAAACAAAAACAAAAATCCTCATTAACAATGACATGGAATGTGTGAAATCCATTCAGGTCCACCATTCTTCTCAGAGTGTATCATCATACAGTATATCATTATCAGATAAAGCGATATCAGTTGAAACCAATGAATGGCAAAACTTTTGTTCTTGGCCCGTAGAGCCAGAGGCATTATACTGGAGCATTTCATGTATACACACCCCATTAATTTATTACTTCCTCCTTTAATCTTCCTCACTCTCCCTTTTCCTGTTCCTGCATTTCAGAATTCATATGGAATGGAAATGGAGAGAGAGAGAGAGAGAGAGAGAGAAAGGCATGAAGGAGAAAGAGGGAGGGGGTTAGTCAGTAAGAAAGAGAGGGAGAGCTAAACCTCCCACTGCTAGAGCGTTTTTGCTCTTGATGTTAATTTTCACAGCTCCATATGGTGCTGCAGACTCTTCACCTGCAGGCATCACACACATACGCGTGCACACGCCACCCAGCCAGCACACACGCTACCTCAGGCCTGGCCTGTCACTCACATCAGCTCAGGCATCTGTCTGTTTTCTCTCTCTCTCTCTCTCTCCCTCTCACACACACACACACACACATGCTCAAAGAGTCATTGTCCATTGTGCTCTGAGATCTCAAGAGATGCCCGCTGTATTTCTGCAACGACTTCTGATGCCCTGCCCCCACTCCACTCACACTTAGAGCCGCAAATTTGCTGCTGTTTTGTGTGTGTGGGTGTGTGTATGGGTGTGTGTTTTCTATGCGTTATCTTGTCACTGATTATAAAAGGCTCTTTAATTTCGTCTCACCCCATGTTGGGATTAATTTGCATTCTTTGTCAGGAGTTAATGGCGTCTCCTGATGGCTCGCTCGGAAAATCTTTGAAGACTGCAGACTGGCTGGCGTGTGTATACAGCCTCCAGCGCTTCTCCTCCTGATTGATTTGTTGTTGCCTTTTCTGTTTTCTGGCTGTTTTGGTTTCAGCTCATTTTAAGCCTCATATTCATCTGAATATACTGTATGATTTTGCTCTCCCAGAACTTTAATGCTATTTTTAAGCAATATCACTCTAGCAAGAGTGTTGTTGCTGTTGAGGCCGCAGGTAATCACAGTCTTGGCAATATTTAGTATAACAGCACAGGTTTGAGTGTGATATTACTTTTATACAACAGTTATGTAAACAAGAAGTTGATATTGAGTTACTTGCAGTTCAGGAAAAAATTTGGCCAAAGTGTTGTTGTATAATCATTTCGCTGCAGCTCCACTCTAGGTTTTTCAATTTTTCTTACATGCTTACTGGTGAAACCCCACTCTGAGCAATCCTGGAGTGAAAGAAAACACTGCCTGCTCTTTTCCCCCCAGCAAAATCACACAACTCTTTGACTCTGCCCTGCTCACATACTTTGGTCTGAAACACCACAAACACAGACAAGTGGAGTGTTACAAACAGAGAAACTGAAACTGAAAAAAAATTATTTAAAAAAAATGTATTCAGAAATTGTAAAATTAATTACAAAGAAACGTGAGATTTTGAAGTAGAAATACTAAAATATTTTCTTGTAAAAACCAAATAATCGTAGTTTTTAAAAAGTCTTCGAAACTGTACAAGAATAAAAAAAAAGTATATATATATATATATATATATAAATACACTATATATATATAGTGTATATATATATATAGTTTATATATATATATAAACTATATATATATATATACATTTAATTTCCATTTAGGACCTTACTTAACAAATTGTAAGACTTTAGCATTTTCAAAAAGGAGCCAAGGTGATGTGTTTAAAGTGGTCTTGATTGTTCAGTGGAGATCACATTGAAGTATTTTATCTAACTCCAGTGGTTTAATTGGAAAACAGCGCATACAACAAATATTTATGCATTTAATTGTCCTGTGATTGGTGTGCTTTGCAGTTTTTGCCAATGCTGTGTGCTATTTAGTTCCTACATTATGGGTCCAGCGTCTCCAGGTATTTAAAGAGTTTAATTGAGAAACAAAGAAACAATGACTAGTATGTAATATAATATGTCATCAGAGGGCCTCACATCGTTAGCTGTTAGTTTAAACTATGAGGTCCAGGCAGGAGGTTTAAGACAGATTGAATTAGCGGAGCATTGTCCTGAAAATAACATTTCAGTTCAAACAACAAAATATGCAAGAGATTTTTTTTACCTTTAACTGGGGCCCCAACAGAAATGCTATGTAGAAACTAAGTATTTTATTGTTATCACATGATTATGAATATAAAATAACCCCTATGAAACAAGTTATATTATTGTCAAAGAAATAACCCACTATTTTTATGCCCAGACTGATGCTTTTTGAGATTTATATCATGAATGTACTTCTAGAGTCAAACATATAAACCTGAAGGTGAATAAAATGCAGGAAATATGAAATTAATGGGAAAAAATGCTTGGTAAAGCTTATCCTAACTATTAGCTGATGTGTTTTCATTATGTAAACGATGTTAACACATCATGCCCATATCTTGCCATCAGTGTTTTCATAATCTTCCCCCAGTGATCATAAACATGTATTGGTACAAGTACAATGCTTGTGATTGTAACGTACTAATTGCATGTTTTTGCTCTCACTCACTCACTCTCACCTACATTTTTTCCCCTTGCAGATTCAAAAGAACCAGGGTTCCTTAATGGTAAGTGTTTTTCATGTATTTTCTGAGATGTAGGCGGCTCCTCTCGCAACCCCTCGCAGTTTTCTCCTCACCTCGCATGGTTGCCTCCCTCTGAAGTTAATACCAGATAATAATACGCTTGGTCTTAACAGCCTGTATTCAGATTAGGTGCCATTAGAAATAAGAAAACATTACAGATCAAATGGCTTTTCCCGAGTCAGAGTGCATTTGATTAAGCTGTATTGCTACCTGTTTTATTGCATTAATGATTTTATTTCCTTTGCACTGTAAGGTCGTTGGTATGGGGTCTAATCTCTTTTTCTTCTACCCCCCTCTATTACAGCCTCTTCAGTTATTGCAGTGCATTGTCGATGAGGTGAGTCTGTGTCCCATGTACGAAACCGTCCCTAATGGGGTGGAAAGCTGATATTTTGTTTCCTAATGAAGCGAGGTGCATTATCAGCTCTGCTCAGGGGTTGAGCTCTGAAGAGCTGGAGCTGTCGAGAGCTCGGCCGTGCTGATGTCAAGGCATTGAACGGAACAATTGGCTTAACTCTGGATTTGGAAATTCAGCTAAACATATTGAGGAAGCTTGGGCAGCAAATTGTAGTTATTTTTAGATTAACAGTAAAATAAGCACAGTTTAATAAATAAATGACTATTTCATATATTTTCTTATTTGTACAAACTAATTTATCTGATGTTTGTCAGACTGTGATAGCAGCTCAACGTTATTAAATAAGTTCATACATTGTTTTTTATTCTCTCTGTTTCTTTCTCTTTCATTCGGTCTCTTGCATGTGTGTAAACATGCGCGCACACACAGAGTGGTGGTTTAATGTAGCATGACAGGGCTCTGGACAACTGAGGGTTGTGGACCACAGAGTTGTTGCATTAACCTTGACATCAGTTAGGTGCTAAAATACACCCAGCTAAACCCTGACACATTTTCTCACCCTTATCTCTCTGAGGAGTTGGGTCAGGGTCAGTTAAACCCAGATATTCCTTGAAATAGATACAGCTCTTGTGTTAAACTCACTTCTTTGATATACACACTTTTCTAACTCTGTTATGTATGTAGAGTTGTATGCTGTATTTCACCCAGTCAGCTTAGTGATTCTTCAGAATTTACTGGTCCTGAGGCAGTTTGCTGTGTATGTGTGTACATATATGCCCACAAAGGCTGCATTTATTTGCTTAAAAATACAGTAAAAACAGTAATATTATGAATTATTATTATTGAAATGTAAATTACTGTTTTCTATGTTGATATATTTTAAAATGTAATTTATTCCTGTTATGCCAAAGGTGAATTTTCTCTTCACTGTCATTGATTCTTCAGAAATCATTTTATTTGCTGCTCCGGCCAAACATTTCTTACTATTATCAATGTTGAAAATGGTTATAAGAACAGTTATAAGTAAGGCAAAATGATTCTTGAGCAGCAAATCAGCATATTAGAGTCATTTCTGAAGGATTATGTAGATTGGACTATGAAGATTGGAATAATGGCTGCTGAAAATTCAGTTTTACATCACATGAAAAAATACACACACACACACACACACATATGTACATATATGCATCTATATACAGTAGCCAACATTAGAAGTGGATCAAAACCTTTCATCAAAGTTGTCCTAAAACCAAAATGCGTTCTTGTCTTAGGACAACTTTTTTGTTGTTTCTGAGCTTTTTTGATCCACTTCAAATGTTGACTACTGTATTCACATACATATATACATATATCCATATAGTTTTTATTTCTAGGTAAAAAGTAAGATGACAACATCTGTTAAAACTATTGGATCTGAATGGCTGTACCTTAGCAAACCTCAGAAGATTTGTTCCTTAAATTAGCAGATCTGAGGAGTAACAAGAGGTCATCTTGTACCACATCGACACTCACACAATCCCCAAATTTGCATCAGTCTTCTCAGCATTTAGTTAAAGCCTGTAGGCCATGGTAACTCCGACATTTAAATGCGCTTTCCACTGCTATGTGAGTAATTAATAAGTAATTGTGTTAATTGTGTGTGTGTGGGGGAGCCTCTCCCTTCTCTTCTCTGCTTGAGCTACTCACTGACACATGCTAATAACAGAACGCCACAGAGAGATGAAGGAGAGGGAAGCATAAACACACATTAAACATACCCAACGTGTCCTTTCTGCTATAGATTGCTGCACGTAATTAATAATTAAACGGCCGCTCGTGTAATGAGTTGACCTGCTTGAACTGTTCATTACTCATCCGGCAGAGGCATCACTCAAACTATTTTCTGCCGTGCCCTTCGCTCCGTCTCCCTCAGGCCAAAGAGTGCGCCGCCGCTGCCGACTGCATTCAGCTGACCAAGGCCTTATTACTCACTGCCACTGATTTACAACCTTCGGAGAGAGACAGTGAGAGAGAGCTTGAGTCGGGAGTTGTGGGTACTCCCCAGGACCTACTTTAAAGAGTAATCTAGTGCACAGACCGAGAAAGAGGCAGAGTGAATGTGATGGACTGAAAGAGCAGGAGAAAAGAGAACATTTAGAAACTATACCTGAGAGAATATGAGAAACAGGCAGAATAAAGAGGATATCTGCTCAAGGAGGACATCAAGGCCAGTCAATTAGAAAAATGGGAAAGTATATTCTGTGATGTGAATGTACAATCTGAGACCCATTAAATGTGAGTTTACCATCAGTAATGTTGAAAAGTCACTAGAAGGAAATAAAAGTGTCATGAATCATATGTGACCCTGGACCACAAAACCAGTCATGAGGGTCATTTTTTTAAATTGAGAAATCTGAATAAATCAGCTTTCCATTGATGTTTCCATTGATTGAGGTTTGTTAGGATAGGACAATATTTGGCCGAGATACAACTATTTGAAAATCTGGAACCTGAGGGTGCAAAAAAATCATAAAATCGCCTTTAACATTGTCCAAATTAAGTTTTTAGCAATGCATATTACTAATCAAAAATTACGTTTTGATATATTTACGGTAGGAAATTTACAAAATATCTTCATGGAACATGATCTTTACTTAATATCCTAATGATTTTTGGCATAAAAGAAAAATCTATAATTTTGACCCATGCAATGTATTTTTGGCTATTGCTACAAATATACCCCAGCGACTTAAGACTGGTTTTGTGGTCCAGGGTCACATATGGGAGAAATTCAGGACGGTCACAGGTAAAAATCTGACCACTTTGACTTGAAGAGGATGCTGGTAATGACAGTCTGGCGGTCTAGTTTTAATTTGTAATTTTTAAAACTTAAGAACCCCACATTCTTTCCAATTCCATTGTGCTGTATTTTGATTTATTCGTTGTCTGCTCACTCAACAGCAGCTTTACACGTTCACCTCTGGGCCATCAGGACATCCGTAGTGTTTTTTCTAGTAAAAAAAAAATTAGAATGGCAAGAAAACCAAAATATCTGATCTAAGTGACTGTACCTCAGCAAACCTCAGATGATTCATTCCCTAAATTAGCAGATCTAAGGATCCATTCACAAAGAATGCATTTTTCCATTCTACTGCACTATTTCCATTGTTTTTCTATGGAAACGTGCTAGACGGACATGTTTGACTGTTGCACTCACATCTTGCGTCTTTTGCAGTATCTTGTGCCTGACACAGTGTTCTAAAAATTAGACACGAGTTAAAATAAGTTCAGCTTTTTAAAAACTTGTCTTGAGGCTTTGCCCTTTTTTTCCCCATTCCACTGCCTGCGTCTCACATTTTTACAAGCAAAAACTCTTGAATGGCCCTTAAGGACGTTCGAGAGGTCATCTTTTATGACACTCAACACTCAAACAATCCCCAAATTTGCATCAGTCTCCTTGGCTCTTTCACCTCTTTTATTTCTCTCTAAATCCCTCGGTCAGGTCCAGCTCTGCTTGGTGTCTGTCTAATAGTTGTTGCTGTCTTTCTGATTTGTAGTGCACTTCTTTATAGAAGACACTCTTTATCAGAATGGCACACTTGTCCATCTGCACGGCGGCTCGTCTTTCATTGCCCCTCTCTGGTCGTGTATTGAAACAACCCTGATGCTTCTAATAAGACTCAGGCTTAAATTCACCTCTGTAATTACTGATCTAATTTTGCCTGATAATTGCTGCTGGGCAATTACATGTATATTTACTGCTGGTATTGTGGAGGAAGACGGGCCATAGTCTGGCTCTGTTTGTAGTGTTGGATAATGGCAGCAAGCTGCATAATATAACTGCTTTCATCATCATCCTCATCATGTAGCCGCCACATCAAAGACCCCCAAATGAAGGTGTTTGTGCGTCCTCAAGTGTACATGCATCTGTTTGTGTATGTGTGTGAGGCTGTGTGCATCTCACTGTATTTACATGTGTGTGTGTGTGTGTGTGTGTGTGTGTGTGTGTGTGGTTATGAGTGTTGCTCTGAATCTTCGTCTTTGGTCCATGTGTATGTGTACTGTGGACCCCAGGCTGTGAGTCTTGCCTGTGTAATGATGTATAGCTGCACTAGTGCACCTCTGGCTATGTTCATTTGAATAGGTGTGTTTCAAACTCTCTAGATCACAGAAAATTAGGGCTTAATACAACAAAAAAAAAAGACTAGGGAGAGAAACCTTTAGAACACAAATGGCTTTTTAGTTGACAATATTCTCAGTAAGTGACATGGTATTCAAAAGCACTAGTTCACTTCCTGACAGCTATGTGCTGAAGGGATGGTTTTAGTACATTATATAGACCACACAATGATTATATTAACAGTTATAAAATACATGTTTTTCTATTTGAATTTAGTATAAATTAGTTCCAGTTTTATCTTGATTGTGTTGGTGCCATTTAAGTATCACTCCTTTTGAAGGAATAGTCTGTTTGGGGAAAATAAATGTTGATTATAGTTCTAATGTGGGCATAAAAACATTCCATTACAGTTTATTCAACTTGAAAATCGGACCTCATATGTTAAAAATAACCAATGATATTTGTTTTGTAAAATATTTTATTTAAATTTTTTTAGAATACCAAATTTTGAAATGACATGCTTAATTATGTGTTGTCGTATATGAACAAGTTAGTAATAATGTAAGTCTCAAGAACCTAAAGAATACTTCACAGTAACAATTTTTCATTTTGAATCATTTATCAAATGGTTTCATTTTGTAAAATGTAACTGATAAATGATTCGTTCAGTGAGGGAGTCAGTTATGAACTCAGTAACGACTCTGAATGAATCACTTAGTGAATCTGATTCAAACCACTAACTCCTGAGTGTTTGAGTTAGTTTTGTGAGTGAGTCATTAAAAAGGACATTCGTAAGAGTTATTCAGACATAACGTCTAATGCACAAATATTTCTAGACGGTCTCCAATAACAACTTGATTTCTGTTTTTTGTTGCATATGCAACCTTTTTAGTACCGCCAAAACCTTGGATCAGATAATTCCTTTTTTATCATCCTGCTATCCTTGTGTATATGTGTGTGTTTTCAAACCGCAACAGGATTTCTTGTATTGTGGAAAAAAAAAAAGTTTAATTTAATTCCTACTGGCTGTTAAAGCAGTTTCCTCTTCTCTTTGTCACTCACAAACAGACATTTCCTAAAAGAAAACCTATTCACTTTCCCTTCCAGTGCATCCTGTTTGAGAAGGTGTCCTTCTCAAACACCTTGAATCTCAATTCTGTCTTTAACATCAAGGCTTTTGTATTGATGTCATCAATTCTTTCCCCTGAGGTCATAATAATTCAAATTATAGTTATTTTTGGAATACAAATAATCTTTTCTCTGAAACAGGCCACATTTTTTCTTTCTTCTCTAGCCTTAGATCAAACAAGGGCTCCAGTATTCTGATGAAAGTTATATTAGACTGAATATGTCTCAGTTTGATCTCAGAGGTGTCTGAATGCATACATGAAAGCAAGGTTCCTATTTACATAATTAGAAATAGATCTGGAATTTGACTTTATTTCACTTGTTCCATTTGGTTTCGGTGTGTCTGTGCTTTAGAAGTATCTGATTTAATTTCCTTACCCTGTTAACATTATTTGGAGATTGAGGTCGTAACTAAATGTTCAGCTCTGGGAGTGTAAGCTTTTTTTTCTCCAATGTTCTGTGCGTCAGCAATCTTCCACTGTCTAACAAAAGAGGGGTTCAGGTGCTTCCAAAATTTAATATACACGGCTGCTTTTGAATGTCCGCACATAGAATACCTCATTATGGACTGTAACCCTTCTGCAAACTAGTCAAGGCCACACAAAATCTATGAATTATAAACCATAGATTTTTCTGTAAAGTATAAACATTGTGTTGATATTTTTATTCTATATTGTGGATATTTTTGTAAATAATGATTTTGACAATGTATATTTATTTATTTTTTAGGATCCTCCGGTGCTTCCAATTGGTCAGTTCAGTGAGAAATTTGTCCACTTCATTACACAATGGTGAGTGTTTCCAATATCAACCGAACACCTGTTTCTTCTCTTTTACCTCTCATAAATAAATAAATCCTTATCATGGTGTAAAGAATTTGCATTGATAAGCCACAACACAAACTATAAAACATTTTATTATATAAAAAAGTTAATACATTCAGGACATTGAAACATACTAGAGCTAATCACAGCTGCCAAATGTCTGACAGTGACATGTATATATTGCCAGTATTATGTAATAAAGTGATAATTGAAAGTTATGCATTCATGCCAAGAAATTATAAGGATTTATTGTTCAAATCCCCACTTTGAAACATAGGGATATGTAAATATGTTTGTGTGTTTATATATATATATACTGAGCTTTCTATTCATCAAAAAATCCTAAAAAAAAAAATTATATATATACAGTGGTCCTGGACTAAAACCTTCTCCAGAGTGCTCAGGACCTCAGACTGGAACTAAGGTTTACCTTCCAACAAGACAATGACCCTAAGCACACAGCTAAAATAACGAAGGAGTGGCTTCTCAACAACTCTGTGACTGTTCTTGAATGGCCCGGCCAGAGCCCTGACTTAAACCCAATTGAGCATCTCTGGAGAGACCTAAAAATGGCTGTCCACCAACGTTTACCATCCAACCTGACAGAACTGGAGAGGATCTGCAAGGAGGAATGGCAGAGGATCCCCAAATCCATGTGTGAAAAACTTGTTGCATCTTTCCTAAAAAGACTCATGGCTGTATTAGATCAAATGGGTGCTTCTACTAAATACTGAGCAGAGGGTCTGAATACTTAGGACCATGTTATATTTCAGTTTTTCTTTTTTAATAAATCTGCAAAGATGTCAACAATTCTGTGTTTTTCTGTCAATATGGGGTGCTGTGTGTACATTAATGAGGAAAAAAAATTAACTTAAATGATTTTAGCAAATGGCTGCAATATAACAAAGAGTGAAAAATTTAAGGGGGTCTGAATACTTTCCGTACCCACTGTATATATATCACATTTTCAACTCAAATAATAAGCAGCACAACTGGTTTCAGCACTGATAATAAGAAATGTTTCTTGAGCACCAAATCAGCATATAAGAATGATTTCTGAAGCATCATGTGACATTGAAGACTGGAGTAATGACTGCTGAAAATTCAGCTTTGCCATCATTGAAATATATAATAAAAGAAAATTTATTTAAATTGTAATAATATTTCCCAAAATTACTGTTTGCTGTATTTTTGATCTAATAAATGCAGCATTGCCTTTCTTTCAAAAATATTTTAAAAGTCATGGCGACTCCAACAAGTCATGTATAAAACACGTAACATGTAGTGGTCTAACACACGATAGCCTTTCCTAGGTCTACAGACCAGACAGTACAATAGTTAGACTAGCTATACACAACAGTAAATATTTACCCAACATCTGTCCCTTGTTTGCTGACCTTGCTTTCTCAAACGCATCCGCACTCAAATTTGCTTTCCACAGTTCATGCCCCAAGAAACCAGAATTCCCCACAACCTCTTTTATGGTTTGTCTGGCACACTGGGCCTGTGGCCTTGGTGGGTGAAGCCAGATGTTTTGGGATTTGTTCAGCAGCGGATGTTTACCTGCAACACACTTTATTTACACAAACAGGTCACCTGGCTCACTAGTGCCACCCCTGCCTGGCGCTGCTCTTCCAACATCCTTTTCTATTATTAGCCTGCTCTGAGTGCGTGTCATTCATCATGGTCCAAATGGACCCTGTAGGCCGCTCTGTCCCTCTAATCCCTCCCATTTCTTATCTGGGTCAGCTTGACTAATTTACTTGCACTTAGGTGTGATCTGTGCCAAGGAGAATTGATAATTACTTACCTCTCCCTTCATCACTTTGAGATGCAGTTATATTAGCCTCAAAAGTACAACGATAAAGAGGATCTGAAGATAAAGATGGTGTAGAAGATATACTAGATATATTAGTGGAAAGCATTTATTAAGAAATATGGATTACTGTTTATTGAGTTCATAATTAATCCTAAGAAAACTTCAGTTTAAAAGATTGTGTATTGACACTAAACTACAAATCAGCTTGTTCTCTCATTCTTAGATTTCTTATATCAGAAACCTAAATGCCGAAACATGTGATCTGATTTACATCTAATCTGTGGTTAGAAATTTGACCTGCACAGTCACAGTGTAGAAGCCATTATTTGCAAGTCCCGAAGAATTATAAGAGGGAAAATTTGCAGGGTTTCCTTGCTCTTGAAAGTATTTTTGGACACAGATTCAAGAACTGGAAAGTTCTTGAAAGTAATTGAATGCTCTGTCAGCTGGAAAACCCACAAACTTAAACTTTCTTAATGAATTTTGAAGAGCATCTGATGTTCTTGACAACCACATTGGCACGACATCCACAATTCTGGAGTGCTTGTCATATAAATCAGCAGTTTGTGGCCTGGGTACTGAAGTGAGTCTGTAATACAGACCAGTGTTATTTTAGCATCATTGATATACTATTATAGTTTTTGTTAAGATTTTGAATTAGATTTTATTTTTATATTTTCTGTTTTCATTTTAATTTTGTTGTCATTTTTAGTCTTTATTCTTTTATTTTTATTTATTAGTTTGAGTTTATTTAGTTTGAGTTATTTTAGTACTTAAACTTAGGGCTGGAATACACTACATGACTTTTGCAGACTTCTACATCTTGTATGATCACATTGTCACAGACTCTATTATTTTAGCTTCAGACTTTGGGTCCGTTCAGTCTGACTCTGAGGAAATTAAACATGTTTCATATTGTGAGCCAACACATTGTTTATATTTTTCACAAGGCATGTGTTTCTGCCTGAATCTGAACAACTTCTGTCTGGTAGTTTGTGATGCTGAGTCGATTAGTGTTTGATGCCCAGCTTTTCCTCTGTTACTGTTTAAAAGTGTATGATGCATAGTGTGTTAAAATCTATTACAGACCAATGCATATGTATTGTCACCTAATGAAGAGTTTGGATGCATGATAAATGAACTCATTAAAGCCAGTGTTCTTTACCGACATATCAATATTGCATATGGAAGCATTAACATTTCTATATTGAGCTTACAAAAATACATGTTTACATATTAAATATTATACTCGATGTGTTATTATAAAGGCCTTCAGGTACACCATGTATACTGGAACATGATTAAAGTTGGTGTTTGAGGAAATGGCAGGTACTTGGAAAAAGTCCTTGAATCTGGTGTTCATTAAAGAGTGGGAACCCTGAATTTGTCAGATCTTGTGCTGTTTCTGACTGTGTGTAGCACCTGGTGCTATAAAGTCTTTTGATATGCTTTCAAGCGGAGTGACTAAAATTTGTTTTTCACAAGGTCCCTGATCACTTCACTCTGACCTTAACAGTTTCAGTGGCACATTTCAACATGGATTGTTTTGTGAACTTGGTATTGAAGGGGATGTGCAGTGCAAAATACAGTGCCTGTATTTCATTTTTTTCACGTTTTTTATGTTGCAGCCTTTTGTTAAACTGCTTTAAATAACTTTTTTTCCCACATCAATCTACCCTCCATACCCCGTAATGACAAAGCAAAAAAAAAAAACCGATTTGTGACAACTTTGCAAATTTATTAAAATTCAAAAACTGAAATAAGTACATTGCATAAGTATTCATACCCTTAACGCAGTACTTAGTTGAAGCACCTTTACAGCCTCAAGTCTTTTTGGTATGATGCGACAAGGTTTGCACATCTGCATTTGGCAATTACTTGCCATTATTCTCCTCACCTCTTCACCTCTCAAGCTCTGTCAGCTAAGTGTTTATGTAGTATGTTGGACTAGTTTAAGTGTTTATGTAGTTAATAAAGTCTTATTTGTATCACACTTGACGTTGTTCATTGTTTACTCATAACTGGCGTCCCTAATCATGCAGATTTATGCTGCAGGCTCTGTGTAGAGTTGTACAGTAAGAAAGTTATTTCCCTTAACCAGGAAATTAACGTTCTTAGAATTGACAGACAGTTGACCCTGAGAGGTCAAGTAAATATCTACAGCGGATCTAAATATTTATAATTAATTATAACTAGTTATGATTAATTATTCATATTTCCCCATGAGCTGATTCGCTACATAGTGTATGGAGTGTAGATTGATGTGGAAAAAAAAGTTAAAGTAGTTTAACATAAGGCTGCAACATAACAAAATGTGGGAAAAAATGAAGGGGTATGAATACTTTATATAGGCACTGTATATTGAACACTCATTGCACATGCATAGACACTGTCTATGCACTATAAGAAGCCTTAAAAACACAGCACCAAAAAATGGCCCATTTCATTTCGATCCATTTAAATGGTCAGAGAGAAGGTGAATAAAAAGCAGGTAAACGAAATAGTTTTGTGCACAAAAACCCTGACTACAAGTACCGAAGGGGAAACAATCAAATGACAAATTACATGTTATATCAGTCCTTTAAAAGCCTATATAAAGACTTACATCGTTGCTCTCCAGTGTTATTGTTAGATTCATGCTTTCAATATATTGGCAGATAAATTGTCTTAATATTTGATGAAAAACATACTGTTAGTGTAAATCTTTTGACTAGCACCATATCACATACATACCAAGTATCATTGAAGCTTTAACTCATAAAGCCTTGCTATTTTAATATTGAGCAGAAAAAGTCAAGAGAAATTATTTCAGTCCACTTTTGATGAGCAAAGCAGGTTAAGTCCAGGTTTGGCCTCCACAATAATATCTCAAGGAGTTCTGACATGCTTCTTTTGCATTCATCCTTTTGAATTAACAGAGGATGATTAATTACTACATGCAGAATCACATATAATGACCTCTTCTGCTTTTGTCCCCACAGTATGAGGAAGCAACCCAAAGAAAGACCAGCTCCAAACAATCTTATGGTGAGTCCAAATCAGCCTTCAAGAGGATTAGAACATGAAATGCCAATTATTCGATGGATGGAGTAAGTGAATGGGTGTATTGATGGTAGGGAGGCTTTTGTTGGCACTCTGTGTAAGGGTTTGGGTAAAACCTTGACCTTTTTTATTCTTCTGGTTTTTGTTTGAAAACTTCATCTGTCCTGTGTTGCATACTCCCCTAATCTGTCATTCAACCATTCAAGTAACCTCTATGACCATCAGGCTATTGATTTGAATTTTGTAAGTGTTGTGTAACCTTTGCGTCCTCTGCCATGGATTCAGTCTGGGAAGGACAAAAAGCAGCTGCGTGCATTTGTTCTACAGTAAGGGGAGGATGCTATGTGTGGCACATGACTATTAATTGCTATCGGATAAAAAGGTGCTTGATTGAGCATTGTGATTTTAAACGCCTCTAAATGTTTACATTTTAATATCTTTAAAAGATGTATACATTTTAATGTTCTTGGTAATCTAAGCACTTCTTGAGGCTTCTTCCATTAGGAGATATAAAAGGGACAATATGTCATCAGTTTCATGAAGAGAACTTTCACCGATGTGAACTTTTATTTTGAGATTGTCAGCCAGAGGTTAACTAAAGGCTGAAACAAGCTTTTAATGTTAAAACTGTCTGGTCAGTGGGATCAGATTCATTTCCGATGCATTTCGTAGCTCTCTGAATTAAGAAAGAATTCACATACTCAAAATCAAAAATAATCCCCCTATAGTAAACGGTGTTTTTTTTTTATAAAAAAAAAAATATATATATATATATACATATTTATATATATATATATATATATATATATATAGATATATGTATGTATATAATGTGAGATTTGTCACAACACTAAAATAAAAACAAAAATAATAAAATAAAAAAGTGCAGATATTACTGTCCCTTGGTTTGTGTGTGTTTTGCTCCGCATGTGCCTTCCTCGCCCTTATTTGGTCCTTCCCGCTCCTGTCATGATTATTGTGTTTCATTATATATACATATATATATATATATATATATATATATATATATATATAATATTTATTCATAATCAAGATAATTATGTCATTTATAACTATTCAACTATTCATAATTAATGGTTAATTCATGTGTATTGTGTATTTAATGTTTACCTTTTGTCATACACTGGAAAAAAATGGTGCAGGAAATATTTTCACTCAGAAATTGCTAGTAGATTTAAAAGGCAAGTAACACATTGAATTAAATTTGACATTTTGTAGTAGAAAGACTGTAAAACACATTTAAAACATAATTGTAATTTTTTTTGCAACCTTTCCCCCAGTGTATACATTTAGATTTTTTTTTGTCCTCATCCAAAAAGGAAACTTATGAATATTTTGTCTCATTTCTAAGGCTCAGACTTAAATGACATATTATCCATTGGAATTCAGAGTCTTAGCCCAGGCTAAATCTGTGTCTGGGAAATCAGTCCACAGGCTCTAATGCTTATTAACTCAAAAACTCAGTTTAGAAAAGTTTTTGTTCTTTCTTCATTCTATAATTTTTTTGCCATTTGGAACAACTCAAATTCCCCCACTGGCTAGACTGATGTAATCTCAGTTTGAGTGTCGGCTCACACTGTCACAGAAGTTAGCACTCATAGCCTATAAAAGCTGTGAGCACAGCAGTACCATGGACAGCGCAGTCCTCAGAGATCTGACTGCTAATGCAGAGAGGATGAGTGTGATACCTGTGATACCTTCAGTGTTTGCTCACTCATTAAACTCTTTTCAGGACAGTGATACACAGACAGTCTCCACTTTCAGTGATGCTTAGCATTTAACTTATCATTCTTAGAATATATGAGAAATCTTCTTCATCCTGTAATATCAGATGTCTGGATACTAGCACTGTTGTTAAAACACATACCACTGTTTGTCTTTTGACTGATCTAATACACTACTAATTTTGGGGTCAGCTTTTTTTAATGTGTGTAAAACGGAGTTTTCAGCTGCCATTCCAGTCTTCATAGTCCAATCAACATGATCCTTGCATTAAACAGATGAAGTGACATTTAGAATTTTACAAAATATTTATATATTTATATTTCAAATAAATGCTGTTATTTTGAACTTTCTAGTCGTCAGTGAGGTCTGAAAAAAAATTACTGTTTCAGAAAAAAGCAGTACAAAATGTTTTTAACATTGAAAATAATAATGTTTCTTGAGCACCAAATCAGCATATTAGAATGATTTGTGAAGGATCATGTGACACTGAAGACTGGAGTAATGATGCTGAAAATTCAGCTTTGCCAACATGGGAATAAATTATATATTAAAATAGAATACAGTTTATTTAAGTTTTAGTAGTATTTCATATATTTAACTGTTTTTGCTCTATTTTGTTTTACTTTTAAGGGTCTTAAGATCATAAAAACAGGATATAAAGAAAATTTAGATTTTTACTCACTTGTTGTCACATTTTACTTAATCCTGGCGGGCCAGAAATATATTTTTTTCTCTTTATATGTTTGTGTATGTAAAGCTTTTAGTTTTAGTTAGACACAGTACAGTGATTGACATCTTTCTCTCTCATTGTCACTCAGCCTTTTAGCACCTTTTGTCCCCTCCTGGCCTCTGCCATCCCCCCCTTTCCCTGCGGGCTGTCCAGGGGGCTCAGCTGCAGCAGATATGAGCTTGAGCTAGGGACAAAAAAGCTGAAAGAGTCCTACCAACTCACCGAATCTGTCACAATGCTCCTATAGCCACCCCCATGTTTCCTGATTGCGTGGGCTGATGAGCTAAGGAGCGATTGCTTACGTTGATGTGTTTTAAGACCCATGAGAGCGGCTCTTAAAAAGACACACAGTCTCTCTGAATGCCAGCGGCCCGTGCCGTGGGGATTCGGATGAGAACAGGCTTTGAAAGCCCTCTGACACCGCTCTGATGACTTGTTTACACATTAGCACGCTGAGGAGCTTCTTGAACTCCCTGGAGGGTAATCCTACCTTTTAGCTCTCTGACACTGTGTCTGTCTGCCTTCCCTGCCTCTCGCCCACCCCCCTGAGAACGGGGGTCTTCAAAGCTGCCGGACTCTCTTTGCCACAAAGACTTGGTCAAATGTTAGAGATCAAATCATCAGAATAAATCAATTAATTGATAGCTTGGGCAGTTTTCACAGATTGATAAGTCACTATGCAGTTGTTTTTATAAAGCAATATTAGAAATGGGAATTGTAAAGATTTAACAGTTTCTGTTCCGATTCCTCTTAATGATTCCAGTTTACATTAATGATATCCAGTTCCATTAATGATTAATGGAAGGAATTTGTTCCATTAATGATTATTTTAGAACTTTTAAGGATTAAATATATGGAAAAAAAATAATGCAATTTCATTTTCAAATGTAATAGTTTTTTAAGTTCCTGCTAAAGTTTACATAGACTTTTTAATGTCTTTTCAGAGCCATTATAAGTACAATCCAATAAATAGCAATAATTATGTATTAAACATGATAAACAAACCAATTGGTAACATTTAATTAATATTTAAGTACTACTGACAAAATCAATAATATATACACATATCATTCAAACGTTTTGGGTTGGCAAGATGTTTTAATGTTTTTGAAAGCAAGCTCTTATTTTCACCAAGGCTGCATTTGTTTGATCAAAAATACAGTAAAACAGAAAAATTGTGATATAATATTATAATTTAAATAACTGCTTTTAATTGTACTGGAATCGGTCACTTCTTATAAACAGAATGGAAGTCTCTTTAAGTGGCCTAACATTTGTGACCTGTGCTGACAAAACGAGTCACAATGAGCAAATTTTCAATAATGAGTTCTTTTTACGTTCACGTTCTCCATGAAAAACCTTCAGAATGATGTATGATTTGTTGGAACCGGATGAAAAATGACTTGAGCTACACCAGTTTGATGTCGATAGAGTCAGCAAAGTCAGAGTTACAGTTTTCTGAAGGTTCTAAAGCAGAATCACCTGCAACGTTGCATCTTTTCCTCCAGTTCTTTTCTTAATAATAATTATTAATAATCACAATATAGCTATTTTTTATTTTATATTTATATATATATATATATAAAAAAAAAATATATATATATATATATATGTGTAATATTATTATTATTATTATTATTATAGATGTCTTTAATGTCATCTTTGATCAATTTAATGCATCCTTGCTAATTAAAAGTATTTATTTTTTAAAAACTCAATCTTTTGAATGGTAGTTCAAAAGTAGTTTTTACTACTTTACCAATGCTGATTTAAATCATACAGTTATAAACTGTATGTTTTACTAAAAAGACCCAGGTCCAGGGTGCGAACTACGGGTTCAAGACATGGGCTTAATAAGACATGGGCTCCCCTGAAAACGGGATTTGTGAAATTTTGGGGGGTCTCAAAAAATATTGACAATGTGTTATTTTGACGTGCAATTTCAGTTTTAATGTCTTTTCAGAGCCATTATAAGTACAATCCAATAAATAGCAATAATTATGTATTAAACATGATAAACAAACCAATTGGTAACATTTAATTAATATTTAAGTACTACTGACAAAATCAATAATATATACACATATCATTCAAACGTTTTGGGTTGGCAAGATGTTTTAATGTTTTTGAAAGCAAGCTCTTATTTTCACCAAGGCTGCATTTGTTTGATCAAAAATACAGTAAAACAGAAAAATTGTGATATAATATTATAATTTAAATAACTGCTTTTAATTGTAATATATTTTAAAATCTAATTTATTTCTGTGATGGCAAAGCTGAATTTTCAGGAGCCATTACTCCGGCCTTCAGAAATCATTCTAATGTGCTGATTTGGTACACAAGAATAATTTCTTATTATTATCAGTGTTTAAAAACAGTTGTGCCCTCTTTTGAGGCAAGCGCACGAACACCCCCCCCATTATAAAAAAAAAAACAAGTGGGCTCCCCCAAAGTCCACGGTATAGTTTGAACACTGCCCAGATCATTAGGGTCAAGCAATATTGTGTATTCAGTTTTCTGAAAACATTGAGTTTGAAACACAGACCTGTTTTGGAGATCTATCAGAGAAATCATTAACTGTTGTTAAGATGTTTGTTTCAGAGGTGGCAGCCAACCTCCCGTCTCATTCACAGTTGTAGTGTTAGCTTAACTATAATTGAAGTAGGCCTATCCTGCAGCTTTTTAATCCAGATAGATGGTCTGTCCCATGGTGACTGCTGAATTAAAAGATCAGCATTTATGAAATCTTAGCATTGTCCAAGAGCTCATGTACATCATCCTGTGTACAGTGGGAGCAGGTCGTTAGTATGCAAATCTGAAAAAACCTAGTTATTACTCTGACTTCTTCACCTTCTTTACTCTGTTTCTCTCTCTCTCTCTCTCTCTCTCGTGTTTTCTCTCGGCTTCGATATCACACACACACACACACAATGACACACATTACGTCGAGCTGTCGCTGTTCGCCAACACATTCTAATGAGGTGATGACCAACCACTTGTTATAATTGCTTTGGACTCCTTTTAATTTTCAAGCTTATTAATCATATGTAGAGTTATTTAAAATTGCATAAATTAATCTTAGATTAAAAAGCCTTTAACAGACTCAAAACAATTAAAGAGAGGTGAGATTTCCCCTGGGTTTGGCAGTTTTACTTTAATAGAGAATTCAGGTGATTATCACACTTTGATATAGGGCTGTGATTAATGTAGTCACACTTTTAAATGAGATTTTCCCATTTATTTATTTTTTTGTTCACGTGTTCAAGAGGTAAAGCAGGGAGACGATAAAGACCTAACTAACCAGAGTATTTATTCTGCCTCTCCACTCTGCAAGTGTGTTAAGTTAGCAGCAGGTGGGTTAATTAATGGAGGTCCTGTTTCTGGCATGCTCCAGCACACACACACACACACACACCCAACAGAGGGACACGCAGATGGTGTGGTTTGTGTGTTTGTGATCCGTCTCAGCACAGCCAAACAAGCAGGTGACCATCTAAGCTCTAATTTATTTCAGGTCGACAGAGACACATCCAAATGTATGTATGTTTGCATTAGTTAGCAGACCTGCTGCATCCTATCAATTTGGATTCTGATAGATACATAGTTACTATAGCTAACTAAAATTAAGACCTAAATTTTTTTAGCTTATGAAATAAAATAGTATATACAGGTAAAGTAAATTAAAATATTAAAAATAGATATTTTAGCTAGTTGCCAAGGCAACATTTCTCATTTTAATATAGTTTAACTTTATGCACTAAAATAACTAAAATAAAAATTAATAAAAAATATATACACATGTATATAGAAAAACTAACAAGCACACAAAAAAAATACTAAAACTTTAAAATGAAAATGAAATGGAAAATACAACAATAAAAACTGATTAAAAAACAACCCTTAATATCTTAGTGATACTAAAATATTGTTAATGTGCTTAGGCTCTGATTGTTTCTTTAACTTTAGCCACTTTAATGTCTGATTGGTTGATTTTATTACAACTTTTTGGTTTTTGTTATATGAAAATCACATTAAAATGTTTTACCATGCCTTCATCATTTTGTCACTTTTTAAATGTCTTTTGTGTAATAATTATATATGTTTTAACCTGGTCAGAAATATGAAAATCCACAACAAAAAATATTATTACATTTAAAATAATGATAATCTAAACAAATTAAATGCTGAAATAAACCATTTTGATATTTATTTTGTGAAAATGATTTATATCAATTTTTTTTAAATATGACTGTCCCACAGCTGTAGCATCATTTCCAGTAAACATAGCAATTTTGTCCTAATAACATTTTTGGAAAAGTGTACTTGTAGTGGAAATATTCACACACACACACACACACACACACATACATATATATATATATATATATATATACTTTCAGAAAGGAAAAGAAAAGAATGACAGAACCGTTGCTGTGATACATGTATTTGATGATAGTGGACAGTTGTAATAAATGAAAGTTTAAAAAGTGTGTTTTAAAGGGGTCATATGACGTTGTTAAAAAGAACATTATTTGGTGTAATGAAATGTGTTTAAGCGGTTTAAGGTTAAAACAACACATTATTTTCCATATAATGTACATTATTGTTTCTCCTCTATGCCCCGCCTTTCTGAAACGCGTCTTTTTTTACAAAGCTCATCGGTCTGAAAAAGCGAGGTGTGCTCTGATTGGTCAGCTATCCAGTGAGTTGTGATTGGCCTTCTTTCTTTGCGTGCACATTTGGGCGGTGTTATGCAAATCTTCCCACATTGTGATGTAGACATGTGGGGGCGTGTTAGAATGAGCCGTTTTAGGTAGGCGTGGCTGACTCTGAACTTTTATAAAGAATATCTCTTTGGATTTGAGACTTTAGTCTTTGCAACTTTACAGATCTTCTTTATGCACCAAGAGCTTGTAACACTCCAAAGAGAAAGGAAAAATTGAAATCGCATCATATGACCCCTTTAAGAGACTAATTTCCAAATTCAAACTTGGGCCAAAAATGCCCATAGTTGAAGAATTATGAGATGAACTCTCTCCATTCTCTCTGGTCTCTTCTGTCAGGTCAGAAAGCAAGCTATCTTTCGGGGGTCAGACCCTCACCTGAGCAGGCAGGCTCAACATGCAGAAGCAGATCTGCATATGACTGCAGCAGGTCTGGTTGTAGAGCTGGCAGCGAGCGCTCGGCTGCCCATGCAGGCTGTGTGATTGATGAGATGGGTGGCTGGTAGAGTCGCCCCTCAGGACTGCCCTCTCCAGCACTCCAGCACTGAGAGTGATTAACCTCACTGTGGTACAGGCAGAGCTCACCATTAAGAGGACAGAACGATTGATGGTAGAGCATTGTCCTCGTTGAGAGAGAATGAAGGAAAGAATGAGAGAGGATGCTGTAGTGGTGAAAGGGTATGAGAAGAACATCAAGGGTGCTCAGTCTTCATCAAATGAACATCGAATTAAGAAACAGTTGTTTGTTTACTGATGAGAAAGATATGTCTGATTTTTCAGCTTATCAGTTTAGCCTTTTTTTCTCTCTTGTAGTTCTCTTGTATTTCTTCTCATTAAGGCTTCCTAATGATTTTGTATTTGGATCACTGTCCTTCAATTGTAAGTTGAACTATTTAATTCCAAGTTAGTACTTGAGATGCTTTGCAGCAGAAAAATCATTAACGCTCATTAACACTGCTCATTCTGTTACTGTTCATTTCTGTTGAATATAGCAAAGAAAATCAGTTGGCATCACCTTGACATGAACATAACAGACAGCTGTAAACCGTATCCGTGCTTTTCATTTTTATGGCACACCACAGTGAGATTTATCAATTCAGAATGATGTGCTTACTGTATGTACAGCCCATCATTTTGGTGTCTTTGAACAAGTGAACATAATTGTTGTTCAGTCTCCATTACTTATTTATATTGCTGTTATGTATCAGTGAAGAATCATTTGCCTCATTCTGTGTTTTTTTTCCTTTTCCTCCCTTCAGGACCACCCCTTTATCATGCAATATAATGATGGCAACACAGAGGTCGTGTCCATGTGGGTGTGCCGCAGTCTAGAGGAGCGCAAAAGCCAGCAAGCACAGAGACTCATGTGAACAGCAGCGGCACCAGATGGAATTCTGGGAGATGGTGTCCACATTTCCTCACTTTACTCTTCCACTGAACCTAGAGAAGCAGCAGCTGATCTTGCAGCACCTCCTCCCAGCCTTGAGTTAAATGGTGCATGGTGAGAGAACTGCTACGAGTCTAATGCAGATTATGCTAGCATCCTGCAAATGAGGATTTTAACCATGTATGTTGGTTTGCATTGATGCATATCTTTAACTTTGTTCTTCTGCAGTGGGTTTCTTTTCACTTTCTGTGCAGATTCCAAAGTAAATGTTTCCGCAGAAGATCCTTTGCGGGGGGCTGTTGCTTACTCGACTCTGATTTAGTTCCTGTGGGTTTGGATTTGAGTGAAAATGTTGTCTCTGTCTGTACTTAAAGCAACAATCTGGTTTTGCCAAAACATTGTGGGCACGTCATAAATCATCTTGGTTTTTAAATATATGTTGTGTCAAGCATTGCTCCCTGCTGCAGTGCAAGTCATGCTGCTGTTGTCTTAAAAGCTACTTTTTGTTGAGTTTCACAAATGGCCTGCTACAGTTGTGGCAATACACCATTGAAGATGGAAAAATGTGATGCGTTGTTACGGTGGAAGGCAGTGGATGGCTCGGGCGGATGAGCTTTTAGATAGTCCAGCAGCAGCCGACAGTAATGATACATGAGAAGCCAGTGGATTTCGTTCTTGCCCTCATCCAGCATAAGCCCAGCTGAGAACTTTATTCAAGGGGCTCATGGTTCCTTTGATGTGTGCATTGCCTTAATCTCTCTTTCAAGGTCATTTTATACACTTTTAGCTTTATGTACACTAAAAGTTGGGGGTCTGTAAGATTTTATTTTTCCGGTATTCAGTATAGATGATTAAATTGGTCAAAAGTGACAGTAAAGACGGTATTGCAGATTATTTCAAATAAATGTTGTTCTTTTGAACTTCCTGAAAAAAGTATCACAGTTTCCTCAAATATGAAGCAGCACAACTGTTTTCAACATAGATAATAGTAAGTGTTTCTTGAGCACCAAATCAGAATATTAGAATGATTTCTGAAGGATCATGTGACACTGAAGACTGGAGTAATGGCTGCTGAAAACTCAGCTTTTCAATCACAGGAATAAATTACATTTTAAAATATATTAAAAATAGAAAAGTATTTTAAATTGTAATAATATTTCACAACATTACCGTTTTTACTATATTTTGATCAAATAAATGCTGCCTTGGTGTGCATGAAAGACTGCTTTTAAAAAAACATTTAAAAAAATCATACTGACCCCAAACTTTTGAGCGGGAGTGTACATTTTAAAGTTCTACAGCAAATCAGACAAGTCTAGTTAATATTTCCCCATAAGTCTTTTATGACATTAAC
This sequence comes from Sinocyclocheilus rhinocerous, assembly GCF_001515625.1. Lineage (NCBI taxonomy): Eukaryota > Metazoa > Chordata > Actinopteri > Cypriniformes > Cyprinidae > Sinocyclocheilus > Sinocyclocheilus rhinocerous. Next base: position 2,313,504 of record NW_015641476.1, on the reverse strand, counting down.
TTCAGATGGGAATTCAGATGAGAACCTGTGTATTCTTAGATCACATTAGCAGATGCAGATTAGCACAGCAGGATCCACAGTACAGGTGCAACTTTTAAGCCTGAATCTGTGTTTCTCCTGTACTTCAAACCAGAAACTAATAAAATCGTGAACTAAGTCCCTATACAACTGCATGCATCTAAATTAACTGACTTCATTGTTCAGTCCTCCTTCACTGAGGATTTTATCAAAGCAAATCAGCAACCTCTTTACATTAACCACACCAAGCCAGCACATCTGCCTACCTTTGCAGGTGTTTTGAGTTGATTAGCTGATTGGCATGTCACCATATTCTAATTTGTTGAGATTGTGCATTGAATTTATTTAATACACGAGTTTCACAATTTGAGTTGAATTACTGAAATAAATGAACTTTTCCACGACATTCTAATTTATTGAGATGCACCTGTATATTTATGAGCCATTTTAATGTCTCATCAGTATTCCTAAGTGTTTTCTCATCAGTACTACTACGGATTTTTTTTTAATGCAAGTGCCAGATATTTTTTATTTAGATATTGTGGTTCATCCCTGCCGGTGTCTTTTGACATTTAAAAAAAATAAAAATCTTATTACACCGGTGGATAGGACTGCCATCAACACAGTGGAAGAAGAGCATTTTATGTAACGGAGATAGTTCTTAAAATGTCGTTTTCACATACCAAAACCAAATATGTTACATTGTTAGGTTTTTTTTAAAGCTATATTATAAGTTATATTGTTTGTTGCACCTTTTTTCTTTATATGTACAACTGTCTCAAATTAATTTCTTAGATTATAATGACAGTTGGCCAAAACAAAATCTATGAGGAACAAAACCAACCATGTGACTACCTAATACAATTGAGGTGAGGTTTGCACATAAAGGTGATTTTTCTCAATAAAACCTTTCAGATCTATTTGTTTCATTTGTCTGCATTTCATAATGTTTAGCTGTTTTTCACGATAATCCAAACTAGATTTACATGATTTGTGAAGAAAATATGTGATGCTGGTGCTCATTCAGCACACCATTCTGGACCATTTGAGGGATCATGTTTGAAGCAAAAACATGCAGCATGAGTTAGTTTCTCTAAATAAAATTCAGCAATGCAAGACTGTATGGATTTGACCATGCAATGTTCGCATAAATGTATTTACATTTGGCTGTCTGTATTCTAAGGCCTGTTTACGTTATTTATAAGATAAATTATTTAGTATATGGTATTATATACCTACTTTCATCTTCAAAGACACTATTCATTTAAAGATACTCCTCTGCATTAGGTTTAGGCTTATCCCTCAGATGATTAGCATTACATAGTTTACACTTTGTGTGTTTGAAAGGATGGTATTTGATTACACATAATTCATTAGCGGTCATGGGATGCAGTTTTGGTCCAGTGTTTTCCGAGTGTTGGGGTCTGTACAGGATGACTACAATGGGGAGGACAGGAATCTGATACGGAGGTCCGAGTCACTCTCCTCTCCACATGAGTGCATATTGAACCGGATCACTGTGTTCACTTACACAGTCCAACCTTATTGTTTACAATAACACCATGCATCGGATGTAACATTATGGTGATCAATACAAAAAGCATAATGAATATCCAGACGGAATGATGTTAAAGAGCTTGCTTGCCTGTGATCTATCTATCTATCTATATATATATATATATATATATATATATAAAAGGTAGCAAAAAATAAACAAATGATCAGCCCTTGTTTAAATAAAAAGCATGGCTATTACAAACTCTTTCTATGATATAAATAAATCGCATAACATGAAACTCAGTTAACAATATCAACTATAACTGTAGTTAGTCCTTGTCAATGAAAAATAGCCAAACAATTTTAAGTCATTTTGTCCCACGTTTGCAGTTTCGGGTCAAACAACAGTCCAATCAAACTGGACTGTAGGAGAAAGGTCTCGTTAGAGCAGCAGTATATGGGCCCCAGCAGCTAAAGGCCCTCAGTATTCCTCTTCCTTCAGCTGTTGGGGCCCATATAGACCACTGCTGCTCTAATGCGACCTTTCTCCTGCAGTCCAGTTTGATTAGCGCGGGGGCCGGACGAGCACCGAAAGACCTGTTCACAGCCATTACCAAGATTCTTTTATCAATGTCTAGTAATTAAAATGTCACCACTTAATTTTCAGGCCATGGTGAACCTCTTGTAACAATCTTTTCCTAATAAAAACAGTAATCGAAACGTTATTTTCACTAGAAACAAAAAGGTTGCGGCAGGCGATTCGGGGGTGTCAAGGCGACAGAGATCAATATGAGAGAAGCTGATTGATCTCGCGCTAAAGTGAAATTTATTGGGGTCGTGCTTTTATACTGCGCGGATATAACGGTGACTGTAGAACACTGCTTTTCAGCTGATGCGTTTATTAAACCTCTCTTGCTGAATTAGTCTGCCTTTGATTTATGTGCCAATCTTCGCAATGACCTCCAGGACAGCATCTCGTATGTTTCTAAAACACATGGTTTAAATCGGAAGTGTTTCCGTCTTTGTTGTTATCTGAACTTGTTAGTGCGTTCTTTGAATAGAACGAGCTTCTTAAAAAAGGTGTTTTTTTTTTTTTTTACTCTTTATTACAAATTATATTCACTTCAACATGCTGTGGCATGTTTAAATAAAATTGGTGATTTGACTATCAACCCACTCCAATAAATAAAATAAAAAATGAAGATTTGCCTGGTCTCTTGGCCATTGTCTTTAGTTGTTTAAAACGGCAACCATGAGGGCATCAGCTCAAACTGTCCTGTAAGGGTGTCAAGTCAGCTGATGATGGCATAGCCTTCTTAATGGGCATGCCTTAAAAAATAACTAGCGGTTGTGTCTGACTCATTCTGATAATACTGACTACTATAATCAGTTTTTTTTTATCTATTTCTGTTGTCCGAACAATTTGTCACCATACTGACAGATAAAAAATAAAGGGAGATTATATATAGGTCTGTGCGGTATAGTATTAAACTAGATTAAACTCATTTTACTTCATATATTTATTATATATATACTCTCAGCACATTAGCAAAACTTCATGTGCAATAGGTACTACAACTAATTATATTTTAAGAACATGTTTTAATCCTAATGTTAAAAGAACAGTGCACTAGGCTATATGAAGACGTTTTTTCTCAATTCTTTCTTTACTCAGCAACTGGCCTATATAAAGTTTCTTTAATTAGTTTACTCATGCTCGTGTAATATAATAGCTTGTATATTAATGAGCCAATAATGGCATATGTCGTCCTGAAACACAATATTTATCGTATTGATTCAACCGTTATGTAAAAACAATCATTGATTATTTAATAGCATGTCAGAGAGGTTACTAAGCACATCAAGTTTAACACAAAGCAACCTGGCCGGTAGTAAAATTAATAGTGATAAATATATCCAAACATTAAATGGCTAAATACATTTTTTGTTAGAGTGATTTCAATATTTTGAGGTTATAAATGAACCTGCACTGCTTACACATTTTACAAGGGATATTCTTCTCAAAGCTCTGACTAAATGATGGTGGCTTGTTTAAAGACGGTTGTTGTGTAGCTGTACCTGTTCGTGGGAGGATCCTGTCTTGTAGGACATGTGAGCCCTTGTCTCCCCGCCATAAACACTAACAATGCTGCATTGAGTCTGACCTCTAACTAATTAACAAGAAAGGAATAATTACAGAATAAAATTGTAATTATTGTTGGGCCAGAACGAAGCTTCTTGGTTGTGAAAGGAGACACGACCAGGCAGATCTGGTTAAAGTTTCCCTTCCTATTAATGTTGAATTAGGTTAAGCCGGTGGCCCCTTGGTCACAGAGCATACTGAGCATCGCTTGACAGATTTTTAAACTTTCCCATTTGTTTTCAACTCTTGACGATATAAGCTAACTATATGCTTTAGAATTTATTTATTTATTTTTCGCTCAAACATTTTGGAATAGTTTAAAATAAAAACGCATCCGTTTAGTCTACTTGTGTCAGACTAACCCGATCTCATGAAAGTGCGTATAAATAGTACGCCAACTAAAAACGAAAACTCGTGGTAGGCCTATTGATACGCAAAAATGGACTTTGTCGTGTATATCCCACGCGATGGGTAGGATTAGGGTTGTGGGGTAGATGTGTATCATATGTACGCGAAAACTGCGTATCATATGCACGCCAACAAATTTCGTATCATATGCACGCTAAACAAGTGAGTATCATATGCACGCCAAAGTCCCTTTTTGCGTATCAATACCACGAGTTTTCGTTTTTATTTGGCGTACTATTCATACGCATTTTCATGAGACCGGGCTCGTCAGACAGCCAATAATGCAACCTATCCATATGCCTATGTTCACTTAACGCAAAACACAGTTTAGCTCGAAGGCAGTTCTGAGGTAATGGCTCTGCTAAGAAGAACCATCCCTCTAAGGCATTTTTTGGACATTATTAACTAATTGATTCCGGGTAGGCTAATTGTTAACATTTTATATAATTAACTAGGCCTACCGTTTAATCAGGTCTGTCTTTACACAGCTCTGACACCTCCACGAATGACGGAAGGTAATAAAATATAGACGGTGGCTGGAATAATTAAATGGGTTGGAAAAATGTAACAAAAATAAGGTGAATATATCAGTTGTTTAAAACAGACTACAGTGATTTTTTAACCAACGTCTGTCTTTGCAAACCCTCCTTCCTAAGTGGGAGACGCGGGCACTGAAGCGCGTGACTGGTGATACCTGCACTCATCGCCAAAACATTTCTGAGAGAATGACATATTGTCGAATTTCAGAGAGGACAGCACAACTTTGCCCGGTTCAATATTGATATCTTTACGTCAAGACTTAGTGGGGTTAACTGAAGGTCATTGATCAGGTTTTAAATAGTTAATACGGCCATATAAGGTTGCACCACTTACCTCAGTCCATTGCTCTGATATATCACTGTTTGTACACACTAGCCGCTCTCACGGGCTGGTGTGTTTAACAAATGTGCATCATTCACCGGGAGACATGTTACGTAAAATGCGATGACCACGAGCATCTAATAGAAGTTTAGACTGCATGGCCTGCGGACACGTAGCCTAGAGGAAATGTTCAATGCAAATTCATAATGGTATATTGTTTGGTTTCCGACTTGTCACTCAGACATGAACATTATTAAGTTCTAAAATTAATGGGAAACGTATTAGTCCAAAACAATAAGACGCAGGTGTACGTGATATCAGATGGGGGGAAATAACAAATAATCTAAATTTACCGTTGTTAATTTCTTCATCTCTCTATAACCCCTTTATTCATGCGCAATCGCACAAAACCGTTCAAACTGCACTTAGCGCCCTGATTTTGGTGGCATCTTTGTCGTTATTTGATTTGATGATTTCTTATATTTAGAGATCTATCTATCTATCTATCTATCTGTAGAAGAAGCTCAATTATAAATTGGCAGTGATCTTTGTTTTGGAGTAGTGGAAGCAAACGGTTAATACCAGAATCGGATTTGATCTCAGTGGGTGTTGCCTTCTTATTCTTTTTGGCGTCCCCTCTGTTGAAGTAGATCGCGCACAACCTATTAAGAAGAAGCACGAGAATCCGGGACTGCCATGTGGTCACTCGGCTCGCGCTCCCGTCACCACGCACGAGAGTTGAGTGGGATGGAAACTCTAAAGCTGTTTTGAGAGAAGAGACTCTATCCAGCCTCGCAGTTCTCATCACGCAGTAGCCTACAGACGGACGTTTTGTCCTTATTTTAGGCCTGTTAATTTGATGCAAACACACTCGCTCATCTGACTTCGTTTTCTGATAAAAGGTAGGTTTCTTTTTATATTTACAAGTTGATCAAAATAATAATCATGCGTATGTATTTTCTTAAATTAACGCGCTTATTATTGTCAAAATTATTTTAGTCAAAATGTTTAGAAAGGCTAGCCTGAAATGTTTTAAAATACGCTAAACCTTTATTACGAAAGAGAATTTATTGCACCTAACTTGATACAAAACAATATGACAAATCTATAGAATAATTGTACATCGTAAAAATGCATTACAGATACATCCAGCAAACGAATATATGTGTAGGACTGAAATATAACGGCTCCTTGTGCAATGTTTTAATTATAAATGATAAGACTTTTATTAACAGATCAAAGTCGAACAACACAGGCTGTGTAATTACACAGAAAGCGGCTTACTGCTTCTTTTCCTTCTTGCTAAGCTCATTGGAGTAGCTAAAAGATTCTTCCCTTCTGCCCCTTTGCGTATTAGAGCCGTAAGAGGCCTTTAAGTAATCGCTCCGGCTTCTGAGCCGATTTGGAGACATTAAGCAATGATGCAGGCTCTCAGGTCAGAGAGTGCGAGCTTTTAAGGATAATGTTAGAGCCGGCAATATTCTCAACCTAAAAAGCGAGGTGTTCTTTTCAAATATGATTTAGCAGGCCTAAAGCTGTCATTTAAAATGTAAAGTGTTAACTAAAAACACTAACAGTATAGTCTGTAATACAATGCTAAAATAATTATTTAAATTATTGTAAAAACTGTAATTTTTAAATATAATTTCTTATCTTGCAAAAGTAATTATATCGAGGATCAAACAAAATAAAAATGTGACAGACAAAATTGTTGATAGAGCAAATAAGCTACTGCCTTTTTGTTTTTTGTTTTAATTTGGCCTTTTTATTGAGATACTGTTGTAGACATATGTTAAAACTATAATAAATAATAATAAAAGTATAGCCTAATAAAAACAACAACAAAATAATAGTAATTATAATAGAAATGCGTTTATATTAGGATAACGCTCACACAAAGCACACATTAATAATTATATATCATCTCTCAAAAGTTGCATAAAATACAATTCTTGAATTGAAGTGTAATTTTACATTTCTGACTGGTTCTCCACAGACTTCCAGGAATGGAGTCGATACCCAGTCAGCCTTCTACGGGACGAGATGTTTGCTCTTCCCCCAACTCAAAGCGAGAACTGCAGCCTTACTCTAGCAGCAGCTCGCTGAAGCCAAATCAAGTGAGTGAGACTATGCTGTACGGAGTGCCCATCGTCTCTTTGGTCATCGACGGTCAGGAGAGGCTGTGTCTGGCGCAGATTTCCAACACTTTATTGAAGCACTACAGCTACAACGAAATCCACAACAGACGCGTGGCGCTTGGAATTACGTGTGTGCAGTGCACACCGGTGCAGCTGGAGATCCTAAGGCGCGCAGGGGCAATGCCCATCTCCTCACGCCGCTGTGGCATGATCACCAAACGCGAGGCCGAGCGCCTCTGCAAATCCTTCCTCGGGGCTCACAACCCTCCCAAATTACCCGAGAATTTTGCATTCGATGTTTCACACGAGTGCGCCTGGGGCTGCCGAGGAAGCTTCATACCTGCGAGGTACAACAGCTCCAGGGCAAAATGCATCAAGTGCACGTATTGCAATATGTATTTTTCACCCAACAAATTTATATTTCATTCGCACCGCACACCTGAGTCTAAATACACACAGCCGGACGCGGCCAATTTCAATTCATGGAGACGCCATCTAAAACTCACCGACAAAAGCTTGTCTGATGACATTTGTCATGCGTGGGAGGACGTCAAGGCCATGTTTAACGGCGGGAGCCGGAAACGGGCAATGCCAGGGCATGGACCAGAAATGTCTTCCCCGCTTAAACCGCAGGCCTCCGGAAACATCACGCAGACCGCTTCCGCTGATATTCCTCACAAAACTTTGCGCTGCGACGACGACCGTGGTAACCTCAGTTTAACCAACAGCGTGCGTAACTACCCGGTCATCCCTGTGCCTAGTAAGAGTTTCGGCATACTTCAGAAGATCCCACCACCCATCTTCCCGCATCCATATAGTTTCCCAGCATTTGGACTGTGTCAAAAGAAGGATGATGGAGTTGGTGAGCAGAATAAGACCAATGTCCCTGGTGTGTTTTGGCCCGGTGCGAAGGACGGTATCTATCCATCGTTCCCCATGTTTTGGCCTACCGCGGGCAGCCTGCCGCTCTCATCCTATCAACCAGCACAACCAAAATCACACACGGAGCTCCTGGGTGGCCGGCACACCGAGACAGACATGTCAGAAAGTGAGCGGGGAGGAAACACACCTAGAGACAGTCTGTTCGACAGCGAGCGCTGCTCCAGTTCGCAGTCCCTCAGGAACGACGAGGACAAATCTGGGGACGAGGCCAGGTCAAGTGAGGGTCAACCCAGCACCCCCAGAAAGCTGAGCTATATTTCTGCGTTCAGACCTGTAGTTAAAGACGCAGAGAGCATAGCTAAGCTCTACGGGAACAGGGACGCGTACAGCGGAGCTCATCCTGGCCATTTGTCTCCAGACGTTGTGAGCTCCAGCTCCAGCTATAGGTCAACCTCTCCGTGTGTGGACAGCGAGGAAGAACCGGATGTCGACGTGGAGACTCACAGAATTCCGGAGGATGAGGAGTCTATACAACTTTCTGTGGATGATCGACAAAGTCCCGTGAGGGAAAACAGTCAAACGCCGCAGCCGGACGATGACCAGATAGCCACTTTTAGTGACGCGGGCTCCCCTGATCCGAAGCAGAACAAGGAGGTGGCAAAGAAAAATGATGCCATTGCTTACGAAGTGAGTCAAACAAACTGTCATATTCAATGGCACTGAAACCATTCGAATCTGTATGAAAACATTAAATAAATAGCTACATCTTAGCGTAAAATTATTTTGAATCAACAAAATGGCATTCTGAATAAAAGCAGCCATTGTTCAGTCTGATACAGCAGTCTTTAAACTCTAATAGCGAGTAATGACGCATAATTATGAACCTATGGACTCTACATTCATAGTTTTCTATTTGTGAACAATTTGCAATTTATGTTGTTATGGATACAGATCGTTAATATTCTATTTATTAACGTAGAACGATCTAAATAAAAAGAACCCAGCGGCGCGTAATTATAGTAAATTAAATGTTTAGAATGAATGGTCATTTCTGTCGTCGCCCGCGGGCTGTTGGTGCGTTGGTGTAAGGGCTCCCCGGTGGATACTGTGCAAATTATTCTCTTTGTCAGTCCATCTGACCGAATTTACCTTGTAATACGAGCAATTTGGCTTGATGTTGCCAAATATTCGTAGATCATTAGAAGAGTATAAACGCAGTCTGTTGTCTGACGCATGGTTGCGTAAGAAAAGAAGAAAATGATGCATAATTGGGGTTGTATTTATTTATTTTAAACGATTGGTTAATTTTTGCAGGTGTACTCACATGAAAAGGATGGAGCATCTATTCAGAGCACACTGCCCACTAAACCTCCTCGCTGCGCACCGGAAACAAACGGTAAGACAGTTTAACAAACTAACATTTAAATAAGTGCATTCGGGTAAACTTGGACAATTTTTGCTATTGAGATGACTGGGAAAAATGTCCCCCAATTTACAATTCATTAGTATTATACAGCGTATAGCCTACTCTATTATATAATTTTACAACTTTCATTTAGTCGATTCTAGAATAAATTATGTTTAATTATGCGCTCTGAATAAGTGGCCTGCTAATAAGACTAGCTATTCCCCTTTAGATTCACACATTTCAAACAACAGCCCTACTGACGACGAATGTGAATCACAAAAATCCTGTTCGGATCAAATTAGCGATTTCAAAGAGAGCCCAAGTGAGTAGCAATAAAAACATTGTCCTGTTTGTGTGTGTGTTTAAACATTACTATATATTTATACAAAACAAATCATCTTTAAAATCCAGTGTAATAGCCTATATTTTTTCCTTATTTTGTGGCAGGCGACGCTACATTTAGAAGTACTGATAACAGATTTAATTTCGAGAAAGACATCGAGAATATGGCGAAAGGTAAATATTTAGATATTTTATGGACAATTTTAAGCTGTGTTGTTCCATTGTTAGATAAGCTAAGGTGTTAGGGTGTTAAAACAACCGATTATAGGCTACACAAGATAACGTGAAAAATTACCAATAGAGGCAGCTAACTGGCTTTTATGATTGTTTAAAAACAGACAAGGCAATGTCTATTTTTAAGGCAAATAGCTCTTTGTGTGCAATGTTTCTCCATTTTACACGCATTATGCATTTAAAAAAAATGCGTGTGATCGCTACACAATTGTGTATAACTGAGAATTGTCCTTGAACTGCAGACGATCCACATTGCAGGCTCGTTTTCCACACACCCCTCAGGCAACTGTCCTAATTATTTTGCAATGTCATGCTTGAGAACACGGGGACCGTGTGTTTAGCCTTAGTAACCTAAATAACGCTATTAGACAAGAAAACCAAACAGAGAGTGAAAATACATGAAGAAAAAAAATGGGGATACATTTTCTTTAGACGACTGTAGCATACTCAAAGGCTATGGGATTTGTGTGATGATTAAAAGTCACAGTGATATGATAAATGATGTGATTTCTGTCGGTTTCCACAGAGGAGCTCCAAAAGCAGCTCTTGGAGCAAGTGGAGCTAAGAAAAAAAATGGAACGGGAATTTCAAAGTTTGAAAGGTAATTAAGAGATGGATATATTCACTCCATGCTTCAATTTGCTATATAATTTATTCTATTTATAACTTAAGTTAATATAATACGTGTTGACTCTAATAGATAATTTTCAGGATCAAATGAAGAGGGAACTGTCTTATCGAGAGGAGATGGTCCAGCAGCTGCAGATTGTACGAGGTAATACATATTTTGCACTAGTGAAAAGAAATAAGGAGAGTTAAGAAAAAGTAACACTTGCATACTTTCAGATAGACATATAAAAAAAAAAAAAATAATAATAATAATGTGTGTGATCCACCCCAAATGCTTTTTTGATTTTGATTTTGATTTTATTTAGACACATTGTGCAACGAGTTGGATCAGGAGGGAAAGGCTCGTTATGCAATTCAGCAGAAGCTTAAAGGTAGGCCTAATTTAGAAACACACTATCATCCATAAACTTAAAATAAAATTCTAAAAGAATACAAAAGAAATATGCAAGTGCTACTAAAACAAATTAATGTACTTAAAATATATTAAAACATCAAAATTTGCATATGACAAACTGTAAAGTTAGTGATGATTAGAGGGGAGTTTGATCTAATCTTCATGCACTTTCTAATCTTCAAGCATTAGACATACATTGTGGTGTATCGTTCTGTATTTCATGTCATTGTGACATATTTGGAGAAAGTAGCATGATTCAGTAAAAAATTTTGTAGGTTTAGCTGCTAGATTTCCCTTGTGAACTAAATCAAACTTTTCCCTAGAAGCTCACGACGCTCTTCACCATTTCTCCTGCAAAATGCTCACTCCACGCCACTGCACAGGGACCTGCACATTCAAGCCACCCCTCTTACCACCTTAACTTAAAGCTGCATCCCAGGATCCCAGTGACATCTGTAAACCTCCCCTAAAGGATTTCTCCACTTACACTCTGTTTGAGAGGTTCAAGTTGCACACCGAACACTGAGGCCTGAGGACTGCTGAATCACAATCCATCCCAAGTAGGCTATTCACTAGCATTTGAACATTCCACTGCGGATGAAAGTGTCTAGGATTACTTTACGAAAACAGTAAAAGAAGCCAGAGGATGACAATAAACATTCTAATAATTATGCTGTTACTTGTGTAAATAGGTTGATTTTTTAAAACAATACAAATACATAATATGTGGCAATGTGCAATGAACTGTATAATGTGAAATTTCATAAACTGGAATTGTTGATTATTATTCTTATTATTTATGTATTTATGTGTTTTTACATGTATTTGTTTTTCTCTAAATGAATTCACTGTGCTATCCCAAATTAATTGTGTATCGTCAATTTTAAGCACTTTAAATAAGCAACATTTCGGACCTATCTATCCAAAATTAATCAACACAAAAATGATTGAAAATCAGCTGTACTTCATATTAATGTACAACAAACCCAAGTTTGAACAAGCACTTATCCCATATTTCCCAAATAAACAATTGAGAATACCACAAAAGTTGTTATTCCACATGAAAGTGCTCAAACTAAATGTGATAAGACCTCTGGAGTCTCTCACTCTCTCTCTCTCTCTCTCTCTCTCTCTTTTCCAAAAATAATATTATATCTTGTCTCATTCTTCAATAAAAGTTCAATTAAAGCCACAAGTATTGACTCATAAATCCAAAATATGTCCACACAATGTTTCGAACACACTTTTGTTACTAAATCCATAAACTGTATTGACCTTACCTGAAATTCATGCCTGGAAAAACATTTGCGTGATAATAAGGCCCGGGTTACGCTACCATACAGACAAATAAATATATACTAAACAGTAATGTTAAAAAAAATTTTCTCATGAAAATGTAGTTCTCTTTCCCAACATCACAGCTTTTCAAGAAATATAGGTCTAGCCTATATTTCTGCAAACACTGCAAACGTGTTCAGTAGCAAGTTTTTGTTTTTATTTATTTTTGTTTAAACGGCATTATAAACGCACTAACTCAAAAATGAGTCTCGGCGTCTATTGCTGTTGTGAAATACAACACTTCCATCTAGTGGTAAAAACAGACATTGCACATTGCTTATTCAGCGATACAAATGTTCTATAATTGCAGACAGTGTATTTCATTTGATTATACAAAAAAATAAAAAAATACAAATACAAATAGCAAAATACAGTACAAAAATAATTCATAAAATATTTTGTAACCAGGAAACACAACGCCAAAATAAATGTAGGCCTAAAGCATTTCAGGGCAATTTTTAGTATAAGAACACAGTTTGTATTTGTTTTATTTCTGCAAATAGACTATATTAAAAAAATAAATAAATAAATAAAATAAACCCAACATTTGTTTCTTATTGATTTGTTTGAAGTCTGTCTGACTTGTGAACCTGATGCATATTTTCACTATGCACATAATTTAACCATGCACTTGTTGTTATTTAGAATTTTGAATAGGCCTAAGTACTGTATTTTGTGTGGTTTATTACAAAGTTATTTATTACTATATAAGTTTTTTATGTTACACACTTTGTTTGGTTAAAATTATGACATTTTGCGCTTATTTATTTATTATTTTTATATAATATTTTACCTGGGCAAACCAAATTGTGCATGCTCTGGATTTATTTATGCCATACATCTCTGTATGAGATTTTTTTAGGGGGGTCAAAACAATTCTGGAAATTCAGTAACACTAAAAATGATCTTTTCCTCAATGTTTTCAGCCGCAAGATAAGTAAAATGGTCTATGATTTACCTGCATGTCAGCTTATTTAAAATAAAATCCAGGTACTTTGGATACTACAGCCATTTTGTTGGTGTTGGACGGATTTGGATACGAGTGTACTTTAATTTATTCATTTGGATAAAAAAAATAATATTGTAGATGAGTGTCTAACAAAGCTTAGACTTTTAGACTGAATACTTTTAGTTAATTCTGACCAAAAATAACATTATTTTAATATATTTTAAACCCATTGTCATACTAAAATAAATGAATGAACTTTTGGGCGCTTTAAAAATCCTGGGGAAGTTCGCTCAGACGCCCTAAAACAAGCTTAGCCTTCCTATCCATGAATCTCTAGTGACGTCCCAGTTTTTGAAGTAGTAAGCAAATTAACTTTTCCAGAACATACGGGTTCCCACTCAAACACGGAGAGCCACATTTCGGACACTACTGTTTGAAAAACGAGTGAACGCCGGTAAACGGTTACGCCAGCAACGAGTTGCGCGTGCACACCACGTGACCCGATAACGTCACGGCTGCGCTAGCAGTCACAAGATGGCGGAGAGTGCGGAACTAAAGGTAAAACGCTGCGCTCAATTTCCAGTCGGATAGTGTGCAGGGAGATCTGATTGTACCGTTAGAAGTACGCGTACTACTTACTTGCTGTATTAAGAGGCCGTTATAATGCATTTAACCTCTGTTCTCGTAGCTGAAGTTGCACGAGAAATGATTTTGCAGTGGAGGTGTTGTAGAAAGCTTCCAGCGTGTTATTGTTGATGTAGAGGGAGCTGTCTGACCACCGCTCTCCTCAGGGGAATTACTAACTTTAACTCTTTCTCCCTAAAAACTCACGTTAAGAGTGTCTGTTGAAAAGACTCAGGCTGTTTTAAAATACGCTGTTAGTAGACCGCATCATGTGTATATTTTGATGGTTAATATGTGATGTGGATTTGCTAGAAAGCTCCATCGCTTCACGTGCAGGGCTCGAGCGCTGTTGACGTGCTGTCAATCAAGTGAGAGGAAGTGCACGAGCACCGCCACTCTGATTTCAGCACCGAAAGAACAACCGATTATTGCAGATAATCACCAAACTTCGAGCAGATGTCATCACTTAGATACCGACGGAACATTTAAGTTCACCATCCTTATGCTTCAATACCAATGGACAGCCTTCTGTTCATATAAGGATGAAAAAGCTTTTCTTAAAAAATAATAATAATACAATATTGTAAAAATTAGATTGCTGTTAGTTAAACTGTTAGTTCATCCAAAATGTAAAAACTGTGAAAAGGAAGAATGACAGCCTCAGTCACCATTTGAAATAGTTGTCATGCTGGATCTTTTGTGTTTCACAAAAAAGTAAGTCATACAGTTTTGGAGCAACATTAATTTTTGTGTAAACTAAACCTTTAAGTTGAATGTAGTGTGTTAATGACTGTTGCGTGACTGTGATGTTCTGATGTTGCTGAATTTCCGTTAATAGGGTCTGTGAGCTCATAATACGAATGGAAAATACTACATGCTTAGCGGTATTTTTTATTTTTTTTCAAGCTGTGCATGTCTTATAAGGCTTTTTCATTTTTTTGTGTCTATGGAAATTGAAAGCCTTCGTATCATGATAGAGAGTTGACAGCACACTGAAAGAAGTTCATACTTCGTTTTAAATGTCTCTGCTTTTTTGATTTGTGTGAAGCACTCTTATTTATTCCCATTCAATGTTTCATCTTGTTTTTTTGCATTCCATAAAATTAGAAAAAAAAAGATTTAGTTCTCTGTTCCTGTTTTGCGTTTATTACTCATTTCTTACAAATAGACCTATTGTTTGCCGTTGGTCTGTGTCTTTGGCAGGTCCACCAGTGCAGAGATAAAATTCAAAGCCATAATTAGATTTGGCAACTAACCTGATATTTTACACCACCTCTATTCACTCTGCTCGCAGAAATTTAATAAATTTAATAGTTACTTTAAAGGCAGTAATCAGCAACTGTACAAAATGTTACTTTTGCTTGGAATAACAGTCAGATTGGCAGAAGGTGTGGTCAGGGTGGATAAGAGAGGTAGACCTGCCCACATGTTGCTTACTGGACCGATATGCATCTGTTCAAGGGCTCAGGGGCTTGTGATGTGAAGACTCAAGAGTCTCAGACTGTGTTCTTGGTAAACTCAATTGACTCTTTGCATGTCGTCTACTTACGTATTTTCACTGGAATCTCAGTGCTATGCTCAGTGCTAAATTTCTAAATATTGGGACACTTTTTTTGATGGAGGCCCCTGTACTGATGAAAGGCTAGAAACACCCCTGATTAAAACATACAGTTTAGTAATGAGTTCCAGAATCTTCAAATTCCTTAAGCTTAAAGGTGATTAGGCGAATCATCAAGGTTGCTTTGTCCTGTTGTGACACTTTCTCAAGATGAATTTTGTGCTTAATTTTCTCACAATTTCCATACATTGTGCTGCACTGAGACTAAATGTGGAAGCGATTGTGCACAGAGTCCATTAAATTACCTCATGAGTGATATGCTAGGTTGTGGGCAGGAGTATGAATTCAACAAATCACTTTTGTTGTTGTTGTTGTTTTTAAAGAAATGCTAATTAAAACCAAATCTGAACTTTATTAATTCCAGAAGGGAAATTTGATTAATGGATCAGATTACTTATTTATTATACCTCTTATTTATTTATACCTCTTTACATTTTCAGTTGCAGTGATTCCCAGAGGAGCATGGATATTTGTCATTTCATATTCATATATGGTGTTGATTTTTATAATGTTGATTAGCTAAGAGATGGTCTGACCCAAGCTGTTTTTGAAGCATGAGAGATCTATATTGTCCTGTTGCTTACCTGCAGAAAATATCAGTGTAGGTCCACCGTCCAGATGTTTTATTGTAGGGTTTTTGGATGTTGCTGTATGTCAGCACAAAGAAAATCACATTTGATGAGATCTATTGAAACGCACACATGCTTTATACTGATGTGCTCATTCCCTCTCTCAGGCTGTAGCCAGCTATCTCTGGCCACACAAATAGCCTCCATCAACTGAGAGGTGATTAAGGTGGCAATTGTGGTTGTGTGTGTGTGTGTGTGTGTGTGTGTATGTGTTTTATATCTCCCTTCAGCAGATGTTCTCTTACCTGGCGCTAGCTCCTGTACCAATATCCTGGGGGTTTAGCTCACACTGCACGTTCTCTCACACAATGCAGCACATAACCAAATACTGGAATAGAGGAATTTCTTTCAGAACATTGTGGACTCATCCTACTGATCTGGGGTCATTTGCTGCTATTATGGTTTATAAATATGTGTAGTCAGCTCAGCACTCATGCTCTGTTAGGAAAAGGACTGTCATTTTAATCATCTATTAAAGTCTCCATGTCTCCTCTCAGTATACTTCACACTACATCACAGCATTATAGATGAATGAAGTTTAGATTTAAAACACAATGAGCTCCACATGTTCAACAAATTAGATTTTACGTTTTTAAAGCTGCCAAGAGACAGTGATGCACATCCAGGCTGACTGAAGAAAGAGGATGCAGAGAAGCTCTTGTTCTCTCGCTCTCTGTGTGATTTGTTTGTAATTGAGGGTGATGTAGGCTCTGTTTTTTTATATTTAATCAAAAAGCCATAACTCGATATTTCTATGAGAAAGACAGGCTTATTTGGTGACATATGTTGGACAACTCCAATCATTTATTCAGTTTAAACCCCATCCCTCCACTACTGACTGCAAGCTCATCTTCATTTTTGAATGCAACGGCCACATCTCAAAATCAAATCAACAACTGATTTATAGAACCAAGTCCTCACTCTTTTTTTCACTTCTGATAATCTGTTACACTCTAGATTTACTTTACAATACAGAAAAAAGATGTCTTGCTACTTTGATTAATCATGGCTTTAAGGCATGTGTACGTTCATGCTAATCACGTAATAAATCTTAAAGTGCACTTTTTATTCATCCCTGAAACTGTCTTCAGTGTTTTTTGGCATTATATAGTGGGTTGGAAATGCATTTGGTGCTAAATATAATTTAAAATGCTTCTCTGTGTGAACACAGGAACAATGATAACTTTCTCTTCCAGGCAAATAAAGCTCAAGTGTGCTTTGGTCTCTGGTTTGCATGTGTTTTGGATTCATGTTATGCTCTGAAGTCTGGTCTGAATTCATTGTGTTTCCTGCAGAAAGTCCACTGTAGTCTGACTGTGTCCAGGCATTAGAGCATGAAGAGATGGATGTCACCTTAAAGGGTTAGTTCACCAAAAAATGAAAATTAGCCTTGTTGTTTGTCATTTCTCCGATCACAAATGTAGACATGGTTTTAAGTTTACGCGGCACGATGCAACGCAGCGCGTAAAAAGACAATATAAAGTCTTGTTCACACCAGGATGAATATCGCGCGCGATTATCGCCGACATTTAACGCCTCGTGACTAAACAGAGGGCGCCAATGTGAGTGTGCACACCGACGC
>NW_015641476.1:2295495-2295739 GCF_001515625.1 Sinocyclocheilus rhinocerous | reverse complement strand
CTAATAAGTGACCGGTGTTTTGTTTTGATCTCTCCGCTGCGTTTCCACGTGCGTCACTTTCTGAGTGGCGCATGCGCAATGCTGAACTCATACGTCATCCGCCCGGAGCTGCTTCCATGTAGAACTGTTGGCGCAAGCTACATTAGAGTGATTATTACGTTTTGAATATGGATATTTTTCTTGCATAAACGCATCGATTCGCTACAGGAGGCCTTTGTTCAACCCCCGGAGCCGTGTGAGACAC
>NW_015641476.1:2293372-2295137 GCF_001515625.1 Sinocyclocheilus rhinocerous | reverse complement strand
CTTTTGGACTGATGCATGCAACACCCGCCGAGTGGCATTAAACAGCTTGAAAGATCATAGACAATTTTCAATATAACTCCGACTGGATTCGTCTGAAAGAAGAAAGTCATATACACATGACTTGAGGGTGAGTAATTTGTGGGCTAATTTTCATTTTTGGGTGAACTAACCCTTTAAGATCTGAATGTCCTGGACTCTGTAGGGAGAGTCTGGGACATTCTCCATTCTCCTGTTAAAAACAAATGATTTGGGAGTGTTCAAAACCAAACCGTTGACTGATGTATTAGTCGGGCTGATTATTTGACTATTGGGAAATTCTTGTCATTGGTCAATAACAGTGTCCGCTTGACCTATTAACTGTAGTGTTAGTTCACCTTTTTATTAGTTTCAGAATCAACCAACAGTATTGTCAAGGCATAGAACATTTCTGTTTTTATTTTCCATGAGAACATTTTTTGTATAAGTGTTGAAATTCAGCGATGTTGTTGTGTACATTTCATTATACTGTCATTTAATTTGTGTTATGTGAGTAAAGGTAAAGTGTGAAGTTTTTGTGTTTCATATTTCTTCTTTTTTTGTGTGTGAAATGGTATTGCTTTGCAGTGGCTGAAGCTGTTGCCATTTAATTACTAAGTAATTATTTCTAGATGACAGATTATAGACATTGGAAAAACAAAAGATTTTATCTTCACTTTTACATACACAGGTTTTCAATAATTACAGTAAAATATCTGAACATGAACAAAAATGATTTTTTTTTTCAAAATGTAAATTTTTAAATGCTCAGACATACTGAAATTGTACCATTCCGGTTTTTGTGAAGTCAGACTAACAAAAGCATTACAAAAGCATTAATAATTCTGATAATATGCTGTGCAAACTCTGCTTTGTTTGTTCCTAAACAATGTATGATTACTCTAATGAACTAGTTCTCTTTACTCTTTAACATAAACAACCCCTAAACCATTGTTTTAAACTTTAAAACAAATTATTACATGTATGCAAAGTTGATAGATTACCTTGTAATTTGTTATATTTGAAAACATTAACTTTGCCAGTTTATTTCACCTATTTTTAATATTGTTGCTGCTGCTGTTGTTAGAAAAAAAACATTGTTTTTATTGTTGAGATATGAAGATAATAAAAAACAGAAGTAAAACAATAACTAAAAACCAGTGCTGCATATTGTTTATCAGACATATTAAACATATTTGTTTTCAGATATAAAATATCAACATAAGCCGATCTCTAGACACCCATCAGACTACAATTAGCTTCTGCATTGTGCTCATTCTCTGAAAGATGAATGAGTAATTCATAATTTGATAGAATCCTAAAACAGAACACTTTCCTTTTTCAAATAATAATTCTGAACAAAACAGCACCTGTTCATCACATTTTGGGTTTTTTGGTCTGTATGCGTGTTCAGTCACTTGTTCCTTCTTTTGTGAAGGAGCTCCATTGAGTAGCATATACTGTAAGCGCAGTTTGTGTGCAGCGTGTCTGTAGACAGTTGCGTGGCTCTGCTGGGGACTTTGCTATTTACTGCTGTCATATCTGGAGGCTTTAGATCATGCTATGATAGTACGGTTACATGGATATATGTGTGTGCGCTCACAGCTGGAGCTGTGTTGGTGAAACACAAAGCACTGAGGTATGTGAGTGTGAGCCAGTGAGCTGCAGGGCTGGAGAAGGTGGGGGAGGGGCGGACGAGAGAGAGAGAGAGAGAGAGAGAGAGAGAGACAGAGAGAGAGCGTGAGAGAGA
>NW_015641476.1:2287923-2292363 GCF_001515625.1 Sinocyclocheilus rhinocerous | reverse complement strand
TGTGTGTGTGAGTGAGTGAGAGAGAGAGAGAGAGAGAGAGAGAGAGAGAGAGAGAGTGTGTGAGTGAGTGAGTGAGTGAGTGAGTGTGTTGGAGGAAAAGCTGGCACAGTAATTGTGTTCTAATCTGGGCTCTTAGCTAGAGAGAAAAGAGAGTGTGCATGTAAGTGAAATTGGGGGTAGGTGTGTGTTTGTGACCCCTCAACTGTTTGTTGGCTCTCAGTCGCAGCATCAGACAGACAGGCATGTGAAAAAATGGAGGGATTCTGTCTCTGAGTCACCTTCATTCTCTGAAATTACACTTCAGGAAAGATGATCTTCATCACGGGGTCATGTGCACCTGAGCCCCAAAGACAGACCGCAACGCACCTGCACAAATGCTTAAGTTAATATGCATTACACCTGAGCCTGAAAAATGCTTCTCTGTTTCAGAAATGGAGAAACACACAAACACCTTCAGGTTCTGTGCTGGTGTATTTGGCATCTTATGTTCTCCTCTTTGTTTTTAATTAGTAAAAATCTGTATGACCTTGAAGAATATTTGGCTGGATCACCTGCATCAAGCAATATTAGAGCATGTACCTGGCACAGATGTACCCTGAACAGCAGGAGCCAAAATACACACACACACACACACGCACGTACGTACGTGTTTACATACGCTGCAAAAAAAGAAAAGAAAAAGATTTTGATTGTTTTTCAGGAGAAATGGAAAGCACTATTCTTTCTATGTTGCCCCGAGACAAATGCACCAACCCATAAATTTGCATTAGATAAGTAAATAATTTACGTTTTTTTGCTAGTATGCTGAGCAGTCCGTAACCTTTGTGCTATTTGTGTTGGATGGGTTTATTAATAAACGGACCTCCTCAGTAGATGGTCAGATTCCAGCTGCATTCTGA
This sequence comes from Sinocyclocheilus rhinocerous, assembly GCF_001515625.1. Taxonomy (NCBI): domain Eukaryota; kingdom Metazoa; phylum Chordata; class Actinopteri; order Cypriniformes; family Cyprinidae; genus Sinocyclocheilus; species Sinocyclocheilus rhinocerous. The sequence continues at coordinate 2,291,464 of NW_015641476.1, read as the reverse complement.
TTCACAGGGTCCCTACACAGTCTTCACTGCTCCCTCACACTGTGCAGGGGATTTCATGGCACAATTCATTCATTTGATACTACATCAAACTACATCAAGTCACATGGATTAGGTGTTTTGTGTATGGTGGAACATGATCATGATTATTTTACTTTTATATTTTTGAATGTATTTGCATATTCATATAAACTAACAAACTAAAATAAAAGGGTAGTCAATTTATTTATTTATTTTAATTAAAGTTTGAAAAAGTCAGAAAAAGTAGTCAGTACTGTCCAAAAGTTTGGGGTAAGACATTTAGCAAGGATACATAAAATTTTTGTAGGCAAACATTAATGCCTTGAATTTAATGCGAGCAGCTACTGGTAGCCAGTGCAAATTGATGACTTATATGTCTTATAGGCTGTCAATAAATGCTTTTTAAAAACTTTCTACTTATAAAAGAATCATGAAAAAGATGTTTCACAGTTTCCATAAAAATATTAGGGAGTTTTCAACATTGATAATAATTTCTGAAAGATCATGTGTTACTGAAGACTGGAATCACAGAAATAAAATGAAGTACAATTTAAAAATAGGCTATATTAAATTAGAAAATTGTAATTTAAATTTTATTTTAATTAAAGTTTGAAAAAGTCAGAAAAAGTAGTCAGTACTGTCCAAAAGTTTGGGGTAAGACATTTAGCAAGGATACATAAAATTGATCAGAAGTGACATTGTTATAAGACAGTGTTACAAAAGACTTGCATTTACATTTATAGTCATTTAGCAGACGCTTTTATCCAAAGCGACGTACAAATGAGGACAATAAAAGCAGTCAAAACTAACAAAAGAGCAGCAATATATAAGTGCAAATGACAAGTCTCGGTTAGCCTAACGCAGTACACATAGCAAGGTATATATATATATATTATACACACACACATGTACACACATATACACACACACACAAAGAAAAACAGATAGAATAGAAAAAATAGAAAGCTAGTGTTTTTATTTTTTAATAAAAAAAAAAGAACTGGTAGCCAGTGCAAATTGATGACTTATATGTCTTATAGGCTGTCAATAAATGCTTTTTAAAAACTTTCTACTTATAAAAGAATCATGAAAAAGATGTTTCACAGTTTCCATAAAAATATTAGGGAGTTTTCAACATTGATAATAATTTCTGAAAGATCATGTGTTACTGAAGACTGGAATCACAGAAATAAAATGAAGTACAATTTAAAAATAGGCTATATTAAATTAGAAAATTGTAATTTAAATTGTAATGATATTTCACAATATTACTGTTTTTACTGTATTGTTGATCAAATAAATGCTACCTTAGTGAGCATAAGACACTTCTTTCAAAAACATAAAAAAATCTTACAGACCCAAACATTTTGAATGATAGTGTGTCTTACAGTGATGATGATGATGATTATATTAAAAGCTGTATAAGGAAATACAGCGCTTCAGTAAAATAGCCTAATGTGAAGCACATTTTTGCATTAATTATTTCCTGACTGTGATGATCTAGTGCCTCAACATGCATGCTCCCTATGATTTGAAGTCTGTTAAGTCCACTTTGCAGGTGATTGGAAAGCATGAGCTAGCTTTGCAGACATTTTTAACACTCTACTACCTATTCATATTGGTTAACTATTTGAATAAAGCTGACTGACTGCATACATCAAGTACACCTCTGTGTTTCTCTTCTCTGTGGGTTTTAGAGTGGTGGTGGTGGTGGTGGTGTTAAACCACTTTCAAACTCATATGACACAGTGTTGTGCAGGAAAACCTCAGCAGGGTGGCCGTATCTGACGTTGACACTGGCACAACTAGGACCTTTACTTTCTGACATCTGGGATTCGGTGTGTGTGACATTGTGCCTTATTAGTTGGTTGTAAATGGCTGTGGGATAAAACATTAGACCCTCTGGGCTGTGATGAGGGTTTTGAGTGTGAGAGAGAGAGAGAGCGATATGTGGGCAGTTTACTTTGGTGAGAAAAGTCAGAGGAATAAAATTCATGTGAACAAAGCATGAATATCATGCAGGTATACTCTTGGCTGCTCACAAAGTTGTTTGGTGAATTCTGTATTTTAAGCTAATTTTTATCATGGTTTTCTAGGCTTAATACTAGGGCTGCACGATTAATCGAATGCGATATTTACTGCTGATCACAGAACAGTGCTTCACTGAAAGATAAGCATGACAATCGCAGCTTCTGTCAAATCGCGATCTCGATTCCATTTCGATTTATCGTGCAGCCCTACTTAATACTGCAACTATCAAGTGGTGTGTTGAAATTATATGAAGGATCTCAAAAGTGTCTCAAAGCAAGGCTTTTTTTCTCATTCATAGCATCAATACAGAACTTTTCCAACCATGTTGCGAATTGTCTGAGCGGATTTGACAACAGGTCTTGTACCCACATGACCTCCAGTTCAAACAACATAAAAATGTGGTTAAATGTACAGAATAGACTGTGTGTGTTAAATGTCCTGCTGTTTGTTTATATATGCATCAGTTTTGGGTTCAGTGTGGATCTGCAAAATGCTTCACAATGCGTCACAATGTCTCACACCCTATGATATCTGATTCCTGGAATGCAATTAAATCACAGCTAACTCCTTTATTATGATTGGACCTGAGATTTTTTTTCAGGATGTCTTCAGTACACTCATTATTACATTATTTGATTGATAAAACAAGTCACTACTTTGACACACCCTGGATATGTGAAAAAGCAAGTGTGCCTCAGAGAGAGAACTGACAGACATTTGCAGCATTTGACAGATGCAGTGTGTGTGCTCAATCATACATTCTCATTCTGTTTCTCTCTCTCTCTCTCTCTCTCACACACACACACACACATATATTTCTCTTCAGTGCTCTGTGAGTCTCCTGTGCTATCAGTGTGTTGTTATGTGAGATGCTCCTGGCTGGTCTGCAGTTTTTCATTTGCTTTTTTTACCCTTTTTTCTGAGTGTGTTCACTAGGGGTGCGCGATACGAGCTAAAATTCATATCACGATATTTTGAGTGTCCAGGCGATATCGATATTATATTGCGATATGAGAACAAAAATTACAGGCCAAATATGTTAACCTTATATAACTAGAAAAAGTGAGGGATTGGACATAGACCTGAAAAGTCTTTTTTTTTATTGTGCCATTGTTTTTCTCAAAAAGTGCAAACGTGCAACATGAGGTAGGCCTGTATGAATTAAATTAAATTAAATATTGTGTGTTTGAGTTGGCCAGTGGTTCCCAAACTTTTTCTGCCGGCTCCCCTTTTGTAGAGAGAATTTTTTTTTCAAGGCCCCACCCACCCCCTCTTTTTTTGGAAAGTCTCTTATGCTCACCAAGGCTACATTTATTTATTAAAAATACAGTAAACTGTAATATTGTGAAATATTGTAAATTTAAAGTATCTATTTGAATGTTTTAACATATAGGCTACTGTTTTCCTGTGATCAAAGCTGAATTTTCAGCATCATTACTCCAGTCTTCAGTGTCACATGATCCTTCAGAAATCATTCTAATATGCTGATTTG
>NW_015641476.1:2273472-2284155 GCF_001515625.1 Sinocyclocheilus rhinocerous | reverse complement strand
AAAAAAAAATTACAGGCAAAATATTTTAACCTTATATAACTAGAAAAAGTGAGGGATTGGACATAGACCTGAAAAGTCTTTTTTTTTATTGTGCCATTGTTTTTCTCAAAAAGTGCAAACGTGCAACATGAGGTAGGCCTGTATGAATTAAATTAAATTAAATATTGTGTGTTTGAGTTGGCCAGTGGTTCCCAAACTTTTTCTGCCGGCTCCCCTTTTGTAGAGAGAATTTTTTTTTCAAGGCCCCACCCACCCCCTCTTTTTTTGGAAAGTCTCTTATGCTCACCAAGGCTACATTTATTTATTAAAATACAATAAACTGTAATATTGTGAAATATTGTCTTCAATCGCGCCATCTAGTGGTCTGTTATTGATACAACCACAACTTCTACAACTGATAACGGAGCGCTCATGCGGGTACTGCGAGTCATGTTGAGGTAATTAAAATATGTCAAATTAATATTTTGCGCTCAATTATTTACTTATCAGGCAAGTGACCGCATGAAAAGCGGGAAAATTACGTAGTGTAGTCTTTATTACCCTGCAGAGATTTATTTTGCAAAATAATCTGCTGACTGTACACTATCTCTCAGCCTTGCCGCGTCCCCGAGTTTGGGAACCAGTAGGCGATTTGTGCTCTATTCATTTGGTCTGTTATGATGCTCTATGTGTTTGATTACTAATGCCTGTGTAGTACGGCGTTGCACACAGAGGACAAAAACGTTCAGCCTCGACTCTTTATCGTCATTTGTGTTAAAATTGGCAAAAGCGTACCAAATTTAACAAAACTATATAAATGCAAAATTTGAATTCATGAAAATATAACTGTATCCACGGTATAGCAAAATCCATATCATGGAACAACATAATAGCTACTAGGGGTGGAACGGTTCAACTTCGGTTTGTATCACGGTTTTAGAGTCACGGTTACGGTTACTTGCTTTTTCACATATCCAGGGTGTGTCAAAGTAGTGACTTGTTTTATCAATCAAATAATGTAATAAAATAATGAGTGTACTGAAGACATCCTGAAAAAAAAATCTCAGGTCCAATCATAATAAAGGAGTTAGCTGTGATATGTGCTATGTTTAGGGGGAAAACTATACTGTCAAATAAAAATAAACATTAATAAGAATAATCTATCTAACTACAAGCAACAGCACAAATAAATACAATAGAGTAAAGATACAAATAAAATAAACTCATTTTCTGTTTTTTTTTTAGGTAGGTCTAAGATTGAGAGAGCTTAATATTTGCGTGTGTTCTGAGGCGCGGGTTTGCGCGCTTCGCATGAGCGCACGCACAAATCTTGTCACTGCGCGCGTCCTCTGGCTCTTAAATGTTTAAACTGGCAAAGCTTAAATGAGTTTAGTTTAAACACAGATATCAACGTGTGCTGTTCAGGTCTCACCTGTGCACGCGCGCTATCAGCACCCAGGTGATGATGTAATAAATGACTGCTCATATTCCAGCATACGGCATTCGCATTGAACAAGAGTGAATGGTTTGTCCACGTTTTTCATCGCTGTTGTTGTAATGTACTGGGAAGCCAGAATGCGCATCCATCAACAGAAACATAGGCTACATTAGCCGAACCCTGTTTGTTTTACGTGTTATTTATAGCAAACCATATTACAGATGAGGTGTCAGATTTAAGTTGAACCGCGGTCCTAGCGCGTGCCGAACCGTGTGTGGAGAACCGTACGGTTCGATTTTTTTCCGCAAACCGTTCCACCCCTACAACATATGTATTTGCATACCTCTGTGCACCTTGTTCGTGCAGAAGGGATAGGTCATCAGCACGTTCACGCACTCTGTGCAGACAGAGCAGAATGGCAGGCAAACATCAACAACCTGATCTTCCTTCCTGGTATTGTACTTTTACTAACTGTACTATAAAGTTCTCACCGGTGAATGACACATGATGTATTGTAGTAATGTTGTCTCTGGTCGTCCGATCCGTTCACGTTCATGCGTTCAGGAAACGTTGCTTTGGACTGCAATTTGCAGGGAGGGTGGGACGTTCGCTTTCAGTGCTGTAAAGGAGGTTAGGTTTTAGGATTTAGGGAATGTCTGGCTTGAGTCCAGCAGGGGTGTCTACAAGAACACAGAGTCCAGTAATACAATGCCATATGACCACTTTATTTGTCCATTAAAGATTAACAAAAATACAACAGATCAAATCAAATGAACCATACTAAGGTTACAAAGTCAAAGATACACAATATGAACAAAGAAACAAACTTACATTGCTCATGTATATGCATTAGCTACAGGAGTTGTGCCTATTTTCGACCCCTGCACACCTAAACAGCTCAGATAATGATTGTCATTTCTGCATTTGTTCCCGACAATTGTTGGAATATGATGGATCACTAAGTGAATTAATGACTGGTTGGATTGTTATGGGTCATTATAGGGGGAAATTTGAGTCGTTCTTGTAAGCTGCAGTCACGGCATCTTTGTCGGCAGACTTTGCTTTCAAACAGCATTATGCCTGCTGAGTATTTTTACTTGAACCGTCTCTATGTGTGTGTTTGAGTGTGTGTGTGTGTTCAATTTAATTTGTTTTGGAAGCCGAGTAGCTCATGTCTCTGCCCTTCCCCCATCTCTCTCTCTCTCTCTCTCTCTCTCATGCCCACTGTCACTCTCTTTTTCTTCATGAAACACCCTCTCCTCTCTTCTGCTCTCCTCTCCTCATTTTAAAGCAGAAATACATCATGTGTTTTATTCAGGACTGTCTGGCAGGCTCTTAGTTGTATGAGCATCTGTTCTGATTTGTTCTTGTGTGCAGCACAGGGATTGAGTTGTTAATCAGTGCATTGTTAGCTTTTTTATTGTCTGGTTAATTTTAAACTAATATCTTGTCCAAAGGAGAAACTAATATATATTTACACAGGAAAGAATGCAAACAGACGTTACTTAGGAATATAGCAGGTTCCAAACGCAAATGGTTAGACGGATAGTTCCACCCAACATTCTAATTCTGTCATCATTTACTCACCCTCATGGCATTCCAAACCTGTATAACTTTCTTCTGTGAAACATGAGTAGATATTTTGTATAATATTTAAACTGTTTTGGGTTTTACAGTGAAAGCCAGTGGGGTCTATACAACACTGGACCCCATTGAATTTCATTTTATGGACATATACTGGCACGTTTTTCACTTCTTTACAGGTTTGGAATGACATGACGGTGAGTAAATGATGACAGAGGATGTTTCTCAATTCTAAGAACGCAGACAACGGGCTCGCATTCTCATGGAGACCGGTCTTACCAGGCTACCCTTAAAGAACAAACTCAGAATGACACGAGGACACAGAACGCATCTTTGTGAGAATGGAGATGTCTTGTTGCTCATCTGGCCATCCTAGCACATATTAAATAGCAGGACAGCACCACCCAATGCACAATAATATAACATAACATCACAGATGTCATCATAACTAATTAAAACATTTACTTGCATTATTTTTTTTGATTATTTTATCTCTTTTTATTTTGCTGCATGTATTTGTGTTAATTGTGCTTTGTCAATGTTAATATTCTTTTTAATATGCCACTAAAAAGTACTGCAGGCTTTCTTCAGGTCTTTATCACTTTATTAAGATTACGGCAAACAAAATGACATGTTTACTTTCACAGGCAGTCAGGCATTTTTTTGCATGCATGCAACAGAATGTTTAACACTAGAAGTTTAAGCTTACAAGCTTCCGGATTTCGAACGGTTTGCTTCTCTCGTCTGTATTTGATGCATCCTCGATATCAAGAACACATCTGGGTACTCTGTGTTCTTGAGTGTTGGAATTGAACTTTGACCTTTGAGGATGACGTACTACGAGAACACAAGGGTGCAAGGTCGTGTAACAGCTGGACCGATCAGACACACAATTATTAGTTATATATAACAAATAATCTTTAAAACCCACTCTGTGAGTTCCACGAACCATCCTCTGAAAGTGCAACTATCACTCCAGGAGGGCTCAGTTACCAGGGCTACCATCTGATAAGACTCTTTATTGCTAAAAAGTATGTGGAAAAATGCCATGTGCACTGTGAAAGACAGACACAGGACCATAGAATGGACCATTTCTCCACATAAATTCATAGACAGACCATTCTATGAATAAACATGCATATTCCAGAACATTGTGTCTTCACTTGAGACATGTACAATCATTTATCCTATGTAATCATATGTTCTTTTATAGTGTTTTTCCTATATATTAAACCTTCAATGAATGTTGTAGTATTACTTAATTAACCAATATCGCACATATGCCTGCTTGGTATCTGTGAGCTTCAAATTACATTTCCTATTTGTTAATTTACATTACATTTAGCTAACTCTGTGACACATTAGTATTATAAGAATCTTTAAGATTCTTCTCTTGAACAGCCAATTCAGTTTCATATGCAAAACACCCTGCTAGAAGACAAAGGATCATAAAATTTCCCTCCAAAGTTTCCATTCCTCATTGGCTCACTCAAATCCCGAGGGTGTGACATCTTCACACTTTAAAGATCACTAATCACAAGATCAGGTGCGTTTTTAGATTTTTGAGAAGATGAGGATGCTGAGCTAGAAGTCTTCTAAGGACCCCCAAGTTTGTGCCAGGCTGCGGCCTTGTCTTTCCATTCATCAAAGATTCTCAGACTTCTCTCATCAAGAAAAAAATCAGCCAAGATCAACTGGAGCCTCAACACTTTTATTCAAATGGGCAAGACATGCAAGTATCAAACTTTTAGTCTCATTGTTTGATCCATTAAAGGGTTAGTTCACCCAAAAATGAAAATTCTGTCATTAATTACTCACCCTCATGTCGTTTCAAACCCCGTAAGACCTTCGTTCATCTTCGGAACACAAATTAAGATATTTTTGATGGAATCGGAGAGCTGTCTGACCCTGCATAGACAGCAACGCAACTGAAATGTTCCCAAGTCCAGAAACGTAGTAACGAGATCTGTAAAATAATCCAGGGTGATGCGGAGGAGATTAATTGTTGAATAAAGTCGGGGGTTTTTTTCTTTTGCGCATAAAAAGTATTCTCGTAGCTTCGTATAATTGCGGATGAACCACTGATGTCACATGGATTATTTTACAGATCTCCTTGCTACGTTTCATATGCCTGCTTGGTATCTGTGAGCTTCAAATTACATTTCCTATTTGTTAATTTACATTACATTTAGCTAACTCTGTGACACATTAGTATTATAAGAATCTTTAAGATTCTTCTCTTGAACAGCCAATTCAGTTTCATATGCAAAACACCCTGCTAGAAGACAAAGGATCATAAAATTTCCCTCCAAAGTTTCCATTCCTCATTGGCTCACTCAAATCCCGAGGGTGTGACATCTTCACACTTTAAAGATCACTACCCTTTTAAAGAAGGGTGTGTTAGAACTAAGAAACTGATGGTTTGCTCAAGGCTGTTGATCTGCCAAATCTCAAACAATACTATAACTTCTTGCATTCCTGTACGCTGCTCAAGTTCTCTTTCCATTGCTAACTGTATGCATGTGTGTATGTGTTAGAATAGTTTGTGTTTAGTGTAGTTATTAAAGTCTTGTTTGTATCACACTCAAGGTTGTATGTTGTTTTGCCCATAACTGGAGTCCCTAATAATGCATATTTTAGCTACATGCTCTGAATAGTATTGTACAATAAGGAGGTTATTTCCCATACCCCGTAAATAAACATTTCTTAGAATGAATAAACAATTAAGTTAACACGGTGTTCGCTGGGCGAACATGTTTGTTGATTGTAATATTAATTCCATTAGCTGATCCAAATATTTGTAATTAATTATAACAAGTTATGATTAATTATGAATATTTGCCTTTTGAGCTAATTTGTTACAGTTGCATAAAAACGCATATTGAGAAATGACAAGACTATTCATTTTTGGGTGAACTGGCCCTTTAATCTCACCAGGAAACACACATCAGTCAAACTGGACAGCATGTGTTAATTTGCCATTCTGGAGAAGAATGGTTTATTATTAAGAATGTTAGTGTGTACATTGCCTGTCTTTGCTCTGCATTGTTTGCCCTCTTCTGTTTGGTTTTTCCCTCTCGTTTTCAAGCCTGTGGAATGTGACACTTCCGTTGTGTTTGTGTGTGTTTGGGGCTGCTCCTGCATATTTCATAGCTTAGACCATTACTGAACTATCCTAGCCTGAGGGAAAGCGCGCACGTGTGTGTGTGAGAGATGTGTTTGTATTTGAGTGTGTTTGGGTTTGTGTGTGCCTTCAGATGTGTGTATCAGTGTCTGAGCTGCGAGTATGTGTTTGTGTGTTTGCCCAGTAAACAGTTTGGCCTATGCAAATGAAGTGTGTTTGGCGCTGGAAGTGTGATGCTGTGATCACATCCCTTCTAAAGTTGCATTTATTTAATCAAAACAGTAAAAACCGTAATATTGTGAAATATTATTACAATTTAAAATATGTTTTCTGATTGAATTTATTTTGGTCTATAAGAATTTTTTTTTTACTATCAGTGGTGAAAACAGAAAACAAAATTTAAACAAAAAAATATACATTTTATATATAAAAATATATATATTTTTAGAATTCTATGATAAATAGCAAGTTCAAAAGAACTTGCATCATTTACAACAAAACAATGCAAATGCCTTTACTGTAACTTTTGATCAATTTAATGGATCCTTGCTGAGTAAAAGTATCAATTTCTTAAAAAAAGGGGGAAAAAAAGAAAAAATCGGTTACACTTTATTTTAAGGTGTCGTTGTTACAGTGTAATTATATATTTAAGTGCTGAGTAATTTAAATTAACTACATGTACTTACTAGGAATGCTCCGATCGATGGCCGGAGATCGGTATCGGCCGATTATCACATTTTGTGATGTCAAACTTCAACGGCTGCCGTTCTACGATGTTCTGGATGAGCTCATTAAACCTACGAGTCTTGGTGAGTTTTTGAGATTTTGATAGTGAGGTGAGTGTATGTTCATGCACATTTTTAGTGGTGTGTTTTTTGTGTAGATCTGTGTGATGTACGGCAACTGTAGAGATGCGCAGACCCATTTTTCCCTACATTAGCATTTTAATGATGTTGGCTGGTTTTCACTAACTTGGCCGATCTCACAAACCGATCGCAATTTGATGACGACAACGCCTGACGACGTACATGATGCGTGGGGACATAAATGATTTGGCGCCACAGTCATGTCATCGCCGGTGTGAAAATGCTATGACGTTTCGAGAAAAAATGAAACATTTGTTATTTGTTGTGTATGTTTTGCATGATGATATGATGAATGGATGGTTCATTTTTAACAGCAGATTCAGTGACGTTAGAGCTGATCTGCGCCTCACTGCACGCGTCTAGCGGCGCGTTACGGCTCCATGGGAACCGGAGCTGATCGTGGCCGCTCTAATGCTTGTGTTTCTGAAGCGGCTCTCCACGCCTGGAATCACTCATGAAATACAGTTAAGTGCAAGATGTGCAGCGCCAGTCTGTCTTATACATAACATTACAATGAGAACACGATTGTTATAGAATATTGTAAATTCTCTGTGCTTTAGTTGCCCATTGTTCAGCGCGCTGTTAAGGGGAAGAGCACATCCACAACGAGTTACATCAGACTAGCACCGTAGCACGGTCATCATTTATGATTTATTTTATCCACCCGCGATCCACCCGCAAATAATCAGAGTGCATTTTTTATTACTCGACTGGCGGATCATCCGCAGCGCCCGTGGATATAGGAAAAGCAAAATATGTTTGCTGCATAAATCAGATGGATTTACTGAAAATGCAAATTCATTCTCTGCCAGCAGGAGGTGCTTTAAAGCGGCGATTTAAAGCACCTCACAAACGCTGCTTTTTCAGGCATATAACATGCAAGATGAAATGAAATGACATTGAAAATTTTCTAAACATATTCTTCCTTCAGAAATACAGTGATATAAAAACACCCGCGCCTCATTTTGATTTTTAAACGTGCAGTAGGCCTACGTGCTCATGTTTATTCAACGAAGCCTTTTAGAAAATCAGTCAGAAAATTCTGAAAAATAGGCTAAATGCCATAGCCAGACTGATAAACAAACACAGACCGGAAGTTAACTTGTTAACTCCCGATGAAACAGTCTATATAAAGCTTGAAGCATCAGAATTGGTATCGGCCGATCACCATGACAAGAAATCGGTACTCAGTATCGGCTGCAAAAATCCTGATCGTAGCATCCCTAGTACTTACTATATGGTTAGGGTTAGGATTAGGGTTTGCTTGGCTTAGGGTTACTTGCATGTAATTATGCATAATTAATTGTTATTATAATAGTAAGTACATGTAACAAGGACACCTTAAAATAAAGTGTTACCACAAAATCTTACTGACCTGATCGTTTTTACCCCCACGTAAAATATGGAAAAATTTTGTTTTACTTGCAGCTTCATGTACAGACTGCTGAGACCCACCATGACTTTGTTCTGTATATTTTACTTTGGTAGCTTTGTTTCAAGAATGTTTTGACACAGTTCTGGAGAAATGGAATAAAAGAAAAAAAAAGACTTTTGGTTTCACAGCTAAATGTAATGGTAAACCTTCCACTAAGGTGAAAGTTGTTAGAAGACATGTGACAGTCATTAAGCTTTTCTTTAGCTGAATCGCTAGTGTTGCTTACTTCAGTGGTGTTCGACTGTTTCTTTGTTCCTCAGGAATGAGTTCTGGACAACAGTAAACATACACAGATGAGTTCCAGACTGTGCCAGAGCACTCACTGCTAAACACAAATGACTTCTAGAACTATAGGTTTTACTAACAAAAGATGCATATAGTGATATAATTATTTTGCAGCAAACAAACACTCATCAACTTTACTCATAAATGCACAAACCTATGAAGCTTCATTAAATACATCCATCCCACAGCACATGTATAAAATATCAGCCTGCTGATAGATAGACTATTGTGCTAAAAAACATCTAAAGTCAGAGCAAAAAGTCTGCTCTGGGACTTCTTTAAAATGCTTGAACGTGTCCTTGCCTGTGTGTATTTCAGCTTGAGCAAATGAACTAGACTCAAGGTGTTACAATTTTTCAATTTAATGCTGCAGGTAAAGGTAGTGATGTTACCGTTAATATACCCTATCAATTTGCTTTCTCTCTCTGTTTTTTAAAGGCCATATTGATTTTGGCATTAGATTTTGTATTAGAGTAATTCTTTTAAATGTCTTGAGTTCAGATTCATGTTCTCAGAGGTGTAAATAGGTGCTTGGATCACACACCATCTGAAACATTTCAGTTTGTCATATAGGTTTTCGTTGCACTTGTGAAAGGTGACAGACAACACAATCCCAGCGGTGCTAGCATGACAGTATGGCCTTTTAAAGAGAGCAATTTACTAGCCTTTCTGTATAATAAAGTAAAGTGTAAATGTAGATATGTGTAGATGGTTAGATATGTGGTTAGTCATTAACACGAACTAAATAAGCCTACACCTTCAGTCTGGGTATAAAACAATGATGTGTTTGATCAGTTTGTGCATATTTGAATTTTCATTAAGCTTTATTGAATCATAGATTACATTCCAGTGGCATCCAGTCTCATTCATTGCAAGTGCTTAGAACCATTTTAGCAGTTGTGTGCTCATTGGTCTCTTGGAACAGGCCTGTAGGTTTGGTATTTATATGGTTAGACACCATTTTATTTAATATAGCTGATTTTGTTTCAAGCTAAATGTTTGTATGATGATGTTGTATATGAAATGTTATATAATGTGTCTATAGCATGCCTGTTCTCTGTTTGTGTTCTTTGTTAGAAGAGTTCTGTGTCTTGATTCTCTTATTTGCCTTTGCTTAAAAGTAATAATTAATCATGTTAAAACACACCCTGAATGTGTTTTTTTTACTTTAAACCGCATAAACACATTTCATTACACCAAGTACACAAAATAATGTTCTTTTTAGCAACATCATATGACCCCTGTAAAACGGAAGGAGGAAAAACTCAGTTTATAAAAATACCCGTGTACGTGTGGACATGGCCTAAGTCCTCTTGAAAATAACCTACTTATAAATTCGGAAAATGTTTAGGTAATTTTCGTCAAAATAAAGTGAACTCAATGGACACTTTTCTCTTTCCATGCATGCACTACCTAAGTTTGGGATCTGCAAAACAAAAATAAGATAAATAAAAATGTAGTAAAACAGTAATATTGCAAAATATTATTATTATTATTGTTATTGCAATTTAAAATGACTGTTTACTATTCGAAAATGTTAAAATTTATTCAATTAATAAAAATTTTGCTCCAGAAACATTTCTTATTATTATCAGAGATATAGAAAGTTTAAAAGAACAGCATTTACTTGAAGTAGAACATTTTGTAACTTGGTAAAAGTGTTAACTGTTGCTTTTGATCAATTTAATGTGTCCTTGCTGGTAAAAAGTAATAATGTCTTTCATAAAAAAAAAAAAATCAATCAACAATTACCCTCGCACACCTGTAGGTGATCAATATGTACGTAGGATAAACGACCAAAACAGGTAGAACATCAAAGCAAAAAAGAATAAATCCCGCACACTCTCAGTACTTGCGAATGTATCAAAAATAGAGTTATTCACAACTTTTTGGTGCAATGATCTTAATCAGCCAACACAATCCAATTTAAAAACAAAAACAGATAGTGTGTGGGATTTATTCTTTTTTGCGT
>NW_015641476.1:2243566-2273409 GCF_001515625.1 Sinocyclocheilus rhinocerous | reverse complement strand
CATGTTCTGTCAAACTTTATTGCCATTTTTCATCTATTGTACACAGAATGTTCACAAACTAAATTGTGAATTGTTAGCTTTTTATATTGAGTTACACCTGTTATCATAATCATTGAAAGTTCCATTTGAAAGTAAACTTCCATTTAGAGCTCTTTTTCCTGGATTATTTGTCCTTTCATGTGATCATGCGTTTGATTCTCATTGTGCTTTAACAACATATTTATCTCTAACAGTAACAGCATAGCGTTGCCCCCCTGCCTCATACACCACAGGAAGCAAGTATTTATTTATTCGACATAATCACATTACCATCATTGTCATCATTATTCTGCTCTCATCAGAGTGATCCATGCACTATGCATGCATTAGTCATTATCTCAATCACTCTCTGGCATGCTGGCATATAGGAGCATTTAAAGAACTTGGACCCTGTTTAGATGTATTTTCGTCATAGAAAGGATGTCAGTGTCTTTTATTAATTAGCCGAGATGTGTCTCGCTGCTGCTCGCAGCATGAATCCCAAACATTGAGAGCAGTGTGGTGTGCATCCTTTACGAACCAAACAACATGCACTTTCTGAATAAAGACTGCATCGTAGACGACAAATTCAGCAGTGTCAGAATAGCTTTGTGAATGTGTGGATGCCCATCAGCTCAACACTAGATGACTCTATCAGTTTAGTGCAAATTGAAATTAGATTTAATTGCAAACAATACTGCCGAAGCCAAGAATGCCTGTAAACAGAAAGTAACAGAGTAGATAATTCAGTATAAGTTACAGCTGTGCACAGTCTCCCTTTCTGTTTCGCTCTTTGTCTCTCCATTTCTTTGTTTCTCTTTCTGTCTTGGTGTTCTGCAGAAAGACTGAGAGGAATTTTTATTGGCGTGTATGTCGGATTTAGAGTATCCTAGCAGTGTTTTCATTAAGATGAATGATCTACAGAGGCTTAGTATGGGGCTGTGTGTGGGCACAATAAAGCTACAGCACAGTTTGTTTAATCATACCTTCACAATTTTGTGTCTTGTCCCCAGTTTTCTAAAATGCTCAGTCTTTGAGTCTTTAATCACACTCTTTTCTCTATGGCCAGATGGACATACAGTATATCAGTTGGGATAGGCTGTAGTGGTCTGATTTTTATTTTTAGTGGTCCTGTCTGTTTATGTTCACTTAAAACATCACTGACTATGTTTACACGAATACCTAAACTGATCTCAGGCATGCTATTAGTGGGTCGAGCATGTAAACAGATCCGCTTACAGTCAAGTGAGTCTCATGGATGTTGGTTTGCATGGTTTTCCGTGTTTGGCTTCCCATAAAGCTCATGACTAAATAAAACAGTTACTATTAGTAATATGCAGTTTGATATGCTGATGAGTGACTGCAGCAGTGCTAAAATAAACACATACATATAATATTAATTGCTCTTGCAATCAGTGGTGGGATGCTTGTTCACCCTTTCTAATTCTAAATAAATCATTCTAATTTGCTGATTTGGTGCTCAAGAAATGTTTTTGTATTATTATCAATGTTGAAACAGTTATGCTGCTTAATATTGTCATGGAAAATGTTATACATTTTTTTCAGGATTATTTGATTAATAGAAAGTTGAAAAGAACAGCATTTAATTGAGATAGAAACCTTTTTTATATTAGTGCATTATGGAAATACACGGTAAGCATTGCCATATTGTTATTTTAAATGCAAGTTGTGTCGAATTGCCAGTAAAATAACTATGATCCTGAACTGATACTGTGATATTAAATTTCTCATATCGTGATATGAGATTTTGGTTTGTTGGTTCGATTTTGAACCAATTTCACAGAAAGTTGTGCAGCCACAGTGAGTGTCAGTCTTACTATATCCAGAATCATGACTCAGCCAGCCTCTCTGAAGAACAAAAACACACAGACATCACTATCAATCACACAACACACAGCCAGCCGTGAAGTCAACACAATAAAGAGTCTAATCCACAAGACACCCTCCTGTGAAAGAGAAAATACAATGCTTTTTTAGCCCATTCTAATCTAAATGCTGCAACAATTGACTTTACAAATGAGAAAGTGTGAGTTGTTATTGTTAGAATAAACAGCTTTTTGTCATACATAAAAACATGCATATCTTTGGGTTTTTGGTTTGACTTCACATTTATAATCGGATGCTAAGAAAGGTACACTCTTACTGTTGCCCTCGCACATGGCTACACTCTAAAAAAATGCTGGGTTAAATACAACCCAGTGCTGGGTAAAATAGGGACAAACCTTGCAATTGGGTTGTTTTGACCCAAAAGGTTGGGTTACTACCCAGGAGGTTGGGTTAAACATTTACCCCAACCGCTGGGGCAAACCAGCCCAATTGCTGGGTTTGTCCCTATTTTACCCAGCACTGGGTTGAATTTAACCCAGCATTTTTTAGAGTGTACAGAGCAGGATTTATATCTGTGTTAATTAGGTGCGTGCAGATAAAGGGGGAGGTTTGTCAGAAACAAACTGTAACACACAGACCTTCACGTCCAGTTTGCATCCAACTGTTGAAGCAAATCAGATGATAAAGACTGCTGTGCTATTTTTAGATTAGACATGGGGGAGGAAAATTGTGCTTGCGCTCTCTCTCGATCTGTCTCTCCCTCTCTCATATGTTCCTGTCTGCCTCTCCCCGTCAATCTCCCTTTGTTTCTCTCCATCTCAACACCGTTATTTTCTCTGTCTCTCCTTTGCCCGTCTTTCTCTTTCTCTAGCTTTCTCGTCTTTTACCTCCCCAGTGTTAATTGTGAGAATAGAGATCAGGCTAATTATGTGTCGTTGAGTCGATTCTCCAGGTCTAATTGCACCCCTGCTGTTTCATGTTAAGGAAAGCGAGAGGAGAGAACAAGAGTGTGGGAGAGAACAAGAGACTGAATACAAGCAAAGCAGGAAAGAGAGGGCCAGAGGAAGGTATGGCCTGTGAAAATGGGTAGGTGGGTGTATAGTGGCACCTGTTTGGCCTTTCATCAGCACGGCCCTGGTCAATATTCATAGTTAAATGGAAAGTAATTAGCTCCATAACGATGCCTCACACACTCATATTCAGAGAACGCTCTCTCTTTTTGGTGTATGCTGATGAAATAGAGAAAAGTCAATAGAGCTGTCAACAGGATGATGTATTGTACGTGTGAGAGAAGGGAAAAGACAAATGAAGGCAATGGAGAAAATAAAACAAATCGAGAATGAAAGCAGCCGGGAGGGGGAGAGCATGCAGCAAGTGTCGAGAAAGTGAAAGAGTAACAACCTGAAAAACACTTTCAGAAAGAAGCAGGAAATCAAGACATTTTGTATCATTTTTGAAGATGTGTGTTTACATGATGACCTTCGTCAAAATAACAACATGATACCACCTGCGAATCGAATGTCTCATTAACAAATCTACTTTCAAGCTTTCTGCTAAGAAGATATTATGCAAGCAAGAGTGCTGTAGTACTTAAAGGCACATTCAGTAATGCTTTAGCTAGCATTCCCATCGCTGTTCTTCTGTACGTTAATGGTGTTAGATGCTGCACTGCCATCTGTCGACATGGTTCATCAGCAAGGTCGTCATTCCCTTACCTTTCCAACTAAAAAGAAGCAACTTAGGCATAACTACTATCACTATTTTCTCCTTCATAACATCTTTTCACCTTCTGTATTCCGTACCGATGTTTACGCTCGTTTGTTTTTGTCTTTTGTCAGTCTTTCTGTCTTCTTGCTTCAGTCCTTTTCTGTTTCTTCAGTCGTACAGGTACTTCTTCTCCCATTGTTTTTGCTGGTAAAACACAATAATAAGTGTGTTCTGTTGTCTAATTTTCACTCTTCGCATCACCAAACAATACTACAGTAGTGCAGCCAGTGACCGTGGGGATTTTCTCTGACCTTTAGTGAAACATTGCGGGAGACTTCATTTCATCATGTCAAAATACATTAAGAGGGGACCTATAATTAAAACACTTTTTATAGAAAACTATCATAAATACAGTATTCATCTCATGTGAGTGTACACCATTCAGACTCTTCACAGAAACATTTATTTCTTATAAAACTTTTCAATGTAAATTCAGAATAAATATTTCACTCAGTTCCATTCTGCTGGAACGCCGCAAACACAAACAAGCGTAGCGATAAGCACCCTTACAGACAGTGCAAATAAACATTACAGTGCTGTTGTACTCTGTATCAGACGTCTTGGAATGCAGCTTGGCCAATCAAATTCGATGAGTGGAACCGCTGTATAAAAACAATGTTAAGCTTTGTATCTATTTGTATTATTATTTGTTATTTTTAAGTATATCACATATCCGTTGTGTCACTAAGCACTCCAGCTGAGCAAGAGAGATCAAGAGGGAAATGGGGTGTGAGTGTATGGCTTGTGTTAGTTTTACATGATATGAAAAAACTGAACCTCTGCACTTAGAGACATTTAAATGACTGGTTTGAAGATGTTTGGCTCTGCTGAGTTTGTGTCAGTGTGCTGCAGTGAATGTTATTTTAGAGAAGATTTCTCTAGGTGAGAGCACTTGCATTAGTAAGATCATTCTTTATCTATGTTTGTGTGTAAGAGTGCAAAAGTGAAGAAGTGTACATCTGAGTTGGTGTTACTGAATGACAGAGTAGTTTTGACTTGCAGAGAGTCTTTCTTCCTTTTTCACATGGTCAGGTTTTCTAATGTTTCTAATGTTTACCAGTTCATTCAGAAACCTCTCGGCTGCTTTAAAATAGGGCTGTCACGATACCAGATTTTCACTACTCAATTATCGTGGCCAAGGAATTCAGAATAACAGTGTTATCGCAAATCAATCGAAATTTTGGAAAAACAAAAATTTTATCACTCAAATTCATCTTTAACTTTGTTTATTTTGTGTTTGCTTTTTTGTTTTGTTTTTTTGGCCAATGAATCACACTGAAAATACAAGTGTAGGGGAGACCGAGAAGACAGTTTGTAACCATTAATGCAAGGTTCTGTCATTGATGGAACTCTAGATGGCACAGGCCATCAAGTCCTAAATCACTCTTTTGTTGCATCAGACAGCAGCCAATGAGCTTGGTGCTCAACATTCAAATGCTTGGCCAGTGTTTGCTGTGCATTTTAGAAACCCTTCACCTTCCCCAGCTCCACCTTTATAGATCTACTACTGGGTAAATTCACGTAAGTTATATGTGCAGCAGCAGTATTTCTTACATGCTCACAGCAGCATGTCTGTGGATGTATTGGCAGTAGCAAATCTCTGTACTTGCTCTGCTGCAGCAGTGTAGCAGATCTATTCCGCCAAGACCAAATACATTAACATCATAGATATGTATAGGTAGGTGCCCTATTAGCAGCTGTTTCTATGACTTGTTGCCTGTGTGTCTGCAACCGTAGTTATACAGTACGCTTGTATGCAAATTTTTATCTGCAATAGACTTCAGCAGATGATTTTGCTTAACACAATACAAGAAGACGAAACCATTAGCTAACACTACTTTAAAAAGTTACTATAGTTTAAAAAGCTTTAAAATTGAGTTAATACATATTAAAAACACAAACCAACACATTCTTACATGTGAAAGTTTATCCAATTTCTTTGAGAATTTAAATTTTGGCAGTTTTTACAACCACAGGCTGTGCAATGTTGTGGAATCTCATTGATTGACAAAACTCATTGATTTGTATTGTGAGTGACAACACTGACCATTGCAAGATGGTGGACGCGTCAACGTGTCTGGAGCGATCGAATGTGGGATCTACCTATACATATTTATTATTAACATTGCCATGTGTATTACTATGCTGATCTTTCTGAGAGTTGTCATGACTGAGTAAAAGTGTATAATGAGAACTTGCTGCTGATCAGCACTTCCTTCTGATTGGAGTATCTTTCCAGAAAAAGTTTCCACACTGGCAAGAAATTTTTTTTCGGGTGTAGGTAGAGTATCTCTTTTGTCCATCATCTCTGATGACATGACTTTGTGCAGTAGAAGCTACACACTTTGTCATTGTTGTCTTCTTTTTTCCATTTTATGAAGGTTAAAGTGCAATACCCCGCAACTAGTGTCAACGCAACAATGTTAATATAATAATAATATCAATATTTATTTTTTTAAATATCAAGGATATCGTCAAGGTTACCAGTATATTGCGACACCCCTAGTTTAAAAACATTATTTTAAGCTGAAATGCAATCTGTAAAATAAATGAAAAACTAGAACTAAACTAAAGACGGTGGAACAAAAACAAAATAAAATCAACTGAACTAAATGTTATTTCTAAATGGACTTGAAGCTTATGCAGATCTGTGACTGTTATTATAACAGTCTTATTGTTACTGAATGTAATTAACAGCACAGTTGTTGCAGGGCTGAATCTGGTAGCGCAACAACAATTTTTTTCAATCAATAACAATCCTCACATAATAGTTAGTTTTCAAACATGCTCTCCGTCATTGCAACTGTTTCAGAGGGCCGCCTGTAACCAAAATGGTTTTTGACACATTGTTTACCTTGTCCTTGAACCTTTGGGAAAAAAACAGCTTGAGTTTCTCCCTTCGATGACAATGGAAATGAACTGAGTGGGAATGATATGAGCATTCCCAGAAAAAGTTGTTTTGAAGGAACACTGATGTTATTTAAGCTGGACATGGATCAGAGTGGGGGGAGAAGTCTGTAATATTACTCTTCGAGCTTTGATTGTACCCCCCTGACATATGGGTGGAATTATGCGGATAAAAATCTTGCTTTGCTATTGAGAATGAAACATTAAAAAGACTTTATCTAAATAATTAGGATTGTTTGAAATACTTTGCATATTTAAACTTGTTCAGATTTTTCAGAGCCCACAAACCTATGAAATTTTCACTCAGCTCAAAGTCATGTACAGTTTTGTTGGGTTTTGTTCACAGTAAGCATTAAATGTAAGCTATGGAAATTGATTTGTTTTATGTAAGGTTTTTTCATTGTAGTTATTTTTCTTTGGATCTTTTTCTCTCTGCAGCTTCAGATAACAGCCAGAGGTTTCAGGAAACATGTTTTGCATTTGCATTGACGCCACAGCAAGTCCAACAAGTCAGCAGCTCAATGTAAGTCTGTTTATTTAGAATATTTCCTTCAGAAATTATATAATGATGTTACAAAGCAAAATCCCAAAATAAGAAGAGGAGTTTCTATAAGGTACTGATTGTGTGATGCCATGTTGGACTCATTTATTATCTCAAATGAATAGTTCAACTTTCTCTTTTATAGGGACATATCGGGGACCAAATGTGACTTTATGGTGCAAGTACAGTTACGGTAAGCTATTCTCATTCTAATACACTGAAATGTTTTGCATAAATATGATACTGTATAAAACTTCAGAGCACTAGCATGCTGTTTTCTGCTTAATCCAGGTTTTGTCTATCAGAGACAAGCTGCCCTCAGGAGGACCACTTCCCCCCTAATCTTTGTGTTAAAGTCAATGGGAAACCGTGTAATCTCCCAGTAAGTTAAACTACAGTCCATTTGTCCATCTATCCATCATTCTAATCTGAGACACATGGTTAAGACACTGTTGGCCTCTACACTAAATTACATTTTCACAATGCCGTTTGTTTGAAAATTTTATTTTTTCTTTTAAATATTTTTATTTGAATAAAACATATAAGTTCCTCATTCGTTGTTTTTCACCAGGGATATCTGCCTCCTACCAAAAATGGCGTGGAACCAAAGAGGCCCAGCAGACCCATCAACATTACCTCATTGGTCAAACTTTCCACAACTGTCCCCAACACCATTGTAGTGTCCTGGACCTCAGAAATTGGACGGGTAAATTAATTGTAATCCCTCCCTCTCCCAATTTGTGAATACAAGTACTGCAACACTTGTTTAATAATGGTTCTACAACTTTTTATGGGAAAAGATGGAAAGTAAGTTGTGGTCTAATCAAATCAAGCAAGCCTATTACAGAAACTCTTGTTGAAATCAAAATTTATTTTTAGCACCCTATACATGTCTTGCAGCCATTTGCAGTCACATGACATCCAATTATAGCATCGGCTATATGCAGTTTGTGTGAAAAGGTCAGCATGTATGCAGTATTTTAGTATTTTCTCGGAGTGACGTTTTGAGGCACAGCTAAAAAGAAATATCTCTGATGCCCTTATTTCAGTCATTTTTCAGAAAAACAAAAAGGCTATTTGTAGAGTATTGATGGATATGACATCAAACAAAAACAGTTAACTTGCATATTAGTAATTTAAATGCTTTATGTCTATTCTGTGTGTTGTGGTCTAAGCTAAACGTAAATATTTCAGTGCAGTTTAATACATTATCTGAAATCATTTGTGATCTTAGTGAATGCTCATTTACCTTTGATATGTTCTAGAAATGCATTTGTGATGGATGAAGGCTCTTGTCCATTAGCAGTTAATGCATATTAAGAAGAAGAATCTAGATTTTGGGGAAAAAAAACAAAAAAAAGGTCACTGTTTACTTTGAGACTACTGTAAGCAGACAGGAGTTCATTAATTAATCCACAGATCCCTATATCTTATAAGCTAACATATTCATCTTCTTGTGCATAAAACATTACTGCACCTACATATAATATTCAGCTTCATGAATGATGTCATTCCTTATCGTGTAACTTGCCTTGGCAAGCAATCCTGGCACTCTCTGTGGTAGATTCCTTACATTTTTCACTCTTGCTGTACCTTCTCACTGAATCTAAAGGGCTCTTTATTATAGAACCTGTTCATATGGCACTGATAAAACGGTGATGTAAGATCTGACCTGAAAATATAAATAAATGATGCCTAGAAGAAGCTTCTTCACTGCAGTAGGTTTTCCCACTCTGTTATATTCTAGCACTAGTATTGCATTATCTCACTGTGATGTTACAGTTAATACGTTATTCCATAAATTATTACATATTTCACATGTTAACTTACATTAAAATATAGACTCCATGCTGTTTTATGAAGATGTTACTATGTTATAAAATGTTGCTTGGATTGAGGTATGGGATGGCACTGTGCCTCTAGTGAAGTATCTTCTGTTGGATTGTTTTCTCAGAGTTACTCTATGGCAGTGTACCTGGTCAAACAGCTGTCATCTACAATGCTATTGCAGAGGCTGCGGGCTAAAGGCATCAGAAATCCAGATCACTCCAGAGCACTCAGTAAGCACATTCTCCATAGAAATAGAGATGTTCTGTTTGTTGTCCTAAAACCTATAGAAAATTAGCATTTTGAGCTATGGGTTTCCTCTGGAATTTCCATTGGGTTTTTAGAAAAGCAGATTTACAGTTTTGATTTACACTACTGTTATTTCCTGTTGAAGAACTTTACTTCGGCAAGGATGCATTAAATCAAAAGTAAAGTAAAGACTACTGTTTCAAATAAATGCTTTTCTTTTGAACTTTTTATTCATCAACCCTGAAAAACAAAATGTAAACAATATTTGAAAATATATTTAACCAGTTATTTTAAATTGTAATAATGTTTCACAGTATTACTGTTTTTACTGCATTTCTGATCAAATAAATGCAGCCTTGGTGAGCATGAGACATCTGTCATAAACAGTAAAAAGATCTTACCGACCCCAAACCTTTGAACAGTAGTGTAGGCCTGTGTTTAACATTACTTGCAGAGGTTTTTACGTTTAGTTCTAAAATGTTACATGCAGTGAAGCCTCAGATGCGAATTTTGAAACCTCTGTGTTTGAACAAGTTGCTAAATGAAAACTTCAGTGACTGAACAGATAAGTGAAGTGACTGTTAAGTTTTAATTTTCCCCGTTATCCAATCTAAAGATGGCATTGAAGATGGAGGTTTTTATTGCTAGTTAAATTCAGACAGAAACAGTCTCTATGTCCTCTTGTTCCTTCTTCATGGCAAAGATAAACTATACTGTGGACTAAAAGTTTGTTGGCGTCTTATTTTATCCAATTTAAAACCTTAAAAATTATGCTCCATAGACTCCAGTCAATAGTCATTTTCTTAAGGCTATTAAGACTAAGTAGTGCTTGATTGTGTATATATATCTTTTATTCTATATAGCGTAGTGTGAAGTGAGTTCATCTAGGATTGATCTAATCACTGACAGAAATGCAACATCACAGTTCCGCTCTACACAGATTGCTCTTTGTTCTTGTCTGCCCTTCAAACTTTTCATGATACTTTCAGATTTTATGTAGCAACCTATAAACTGTCTGAAGAGGCTTGTTAATTCTGAAAGAATGGCCTGATGCCCCTGTTGTAAACAAGCTACAGCACACCAGCCTGAGGCAGCTCAACCAAATTCTGAAGCACTAATATTCATTCACATGAATTGAGAAATACAAACAAGTGTTTTGGAAATATTTTAAAGTGTAACAGTGGTGACTGTTGAAGATTAGGGCTGTGAATATAAAATTTTTCCAGCGATAACCCATATAATAAATATACACTACTGTTCTAAAGTTTGGGATTGGTAAGATTGTTGTAGTTGTTGTTTTTGAAATGTCTCTAATGCTCACCAAGGCTGCCACAGCCATTACTCCAGACTTCAGTGTCACATGATCCTTCAGAAATCATTCTTATGTGCTGATTTAGTGCTCAAGAAGCATTTCTTCTTATAGTTAATGTTGAAAACAATTGTGCCTGTGCTCCTTAATATGTTGTGGAGATTGTAAAACATTTCAGCATTCTTTGATGAATTCTTTGTTGAAGTTTCAGAACAGAAATCTTTTTTTAACGTTATAAAAGTCGCTACTGTGACTTTACATCAATTTAATGTATCCATACTGAATACAAATATTCATTTAATTCAAAAAGAAATAAAAATCTTACTGAACCCAACCTTCTGAACGGTAGTGTAGGTGTGAATGTGTTTAGTCCTTTATTATTGCCAGGTGAAATGTGACCATGCTGTTCTTTCACTTCTCCAGTTGTATTAATAACTCGAAGTCATTTATTAATACAATGCAGTTGTAAAGATCTCTGTGTGTTTTCAGCTGCTAATGTGTGTTTATGCTCATGTCCTGCAGTAAAGGAAAAGTTAACAGCAGACCCTGACAGTGAAATAGCAACCACCAGCCTAAGAGTTTCATTATTATGTCCGGTAAGCATCTTATTTGTCCAATAACTCAGTCAAACACACACACACACACACACACACACACACACAATAATGCATATTTTTGGATGTATTTTTGGTCTTCATGTTAGTTTAAGCCCAAGGACCAGCTGCAACAAACCTCTTAAGCTAAGAAAATCCAATTACATTTCTAAACAAATTATCACTAAGGGTTTTTTCCCCCACTTGACAGCTTTGTTGCAACCAGCTATAGGACCTTATGAGAGCCAGATTGTTTAAGATTCTAGTGTTGCAGAGTAGTTAAAGATCACACAAAGCATAGACTGACGTTTTTTATTTTAAACTCAAAATGAAATCAGATTCAGAGCGTTTTATATATTATGAGTCATAAATCTGTCTAAAACAGTTAGGCTGGTTAATGTCAGTTGTATGCTGCCATGATTATCTAAGTTTTTTTCATGTGTCTCTTCTTGCTCTTTTCATTGATTGATCTGTCTCCAAACCTACATCTGTGTGTGTGTGAGTTTACCTGGATTTTTCTATGTGGGATGTCTGTGTGTGTGTGTGTGTGTTAATTCTTTCATGATTGTCTGTGCTTTTGCTTGTGTTGCGCAGCTGGGAAAGATGCGGCTAATGATTCCGTGTCGGGCAGCATTTCAAAATATATTCAAATAGAAAACAGTTATTTCAATAATATTTACTTGTTTTTACTGTATTTATGAATAAATGAATATATATGAATATATATATATATATATATATATAAATTCACATCTTTATTTTTCTAATATAATTTTGATTTTGCATGAAGTTTTCCCAGCTCTTTTCCAGAGAGTAGATGATACCTATGAGAAATGAGAAATGAGAAAATTCACATTCTCACGCTCACACACTCACATTTCTTCCTTTTCCTACCCATTTCTCTGTCCATACTTAGGTTGTTTATGGAGATTCTGAACAGCTGTTTAGATTGTGATGAAATCCAGTTCAAAGAAGACGGTAGCTGGGCCCCCATGAGGTCGAAAAAGGAAGTGCAAGAGGTGTCGGCTTCATACAATGGCATTGATGGTCAGACCCAGTTACTGCAGATTATCTCCTCATATTGTTGAGGAACTGTTGCAGGAGGCGTTTTGAAAATTGAGAATTGGTCTAAGACATCTTAAAACCTCTAATACAGTGCTGGTAATTTTGCACAGCATTGTATTTTGATTAAAAAAAATCAGCAAACCTTTCTTGTAAAGCCATACTTGACACAATAATTGACAGGCTACCTCTGAATATACACAACAGTACAAAAGTTTGTTTTTGTTTTGTTTTTCTGTGAAAGAAATTAATGATTTTTTTCAGCAAGAATGAAACAAATTGATCAAAAGTGACAGTACTGTTACATTGTTACATAAAAATCATACACCCTGAAATTATTTGGTTTACAATCTGCTGTGTATGTTTGTATGCATAATCAGGCGGATGTCGTACGTCAGTGTTGGAGCAGAACTCTCAAACAAATGGCAACAGTGGAGGAAACAGCAAAAAAGTGGAGGTGATTGATTTGACTCTTGACAGCTCGTCTGAGGAAGAGGAAGATGAAGAACCCCCTCAGAAGAAAAGCTGCCCCTCGCTATCTAGTATCTCTCCTCAGATGGATAATGGGTACATTTCAGTATCATTTCAGTAGAAACAATTTTCTCAAACAAATTATTTTCAGCTTCTTAAATATGCACAAATAACTTTCTATGTGTGGGTTTTGCAGAAATGTTTTACTCAAGCTAGCTTGTTTGTTGGCACATTCATAGGGTACTAAATCTCCACAGACAAGCATCTCCTGTGAGTCGGACTCCCAGCATGCCTCAGGTGGATACCAGTTACATTCCCCCACCTCCTCCCCTTATTCAGGACTACCGCCACTACTACTCTACGCCCGGTGACCTGTCAGGTACAGCACCCAAACATCTTTAGGAACCTGTTTAATGTGGAAAATGTGCCTATTTAAGCTTCAATGTTTGTGCTGATTTGTCTCCATTACCTCTTACAGATCTCAGCTTTTTTCCTTTTTTACAAGAAGAGAATCATCAGGTAACACAACCCAAACGTTTCTTGGCCCACTGTAATTTACTGTTAAATTGATATAGCTACTTTAGCGACCATCTTCTCTTTGCCTGACTTTTTTCATGCTGTCTCTCCAGCACTACAACATGGTGATGGCAGCAGCTGCATCAGCATCTGAAGATCACGACCTCCTCCTGAGTCGTTTTCTCCCATACGGCTCGTCTCAGCTCTTCCTGGACCCTCCCTCTACCCCTGTAAGCAACAGCCTCCCTCCCATTAACGTCAACGGCAGCAGCACCGGCAGCAGCCTGGTGTCCTCCAGCAGCCTACGGGAAAGTCTCGGACATCCACCCGCCCCCCGCCCCACCTCCGAATCAGCCCCCACGTCTGCCATCTACGGTCCCATCCCAGACGTCATCTCGTTAGACTGACCCAGGACCGAACCCTCGCACAGGAAACTGACTGAAGAGACTTCCAAACATTGGGAAGAAAAGGGGACATACAAGATGACTGAAGGGTGTTTTTGTAAACGATGATAATTGTTGCCGTGTACAGAGAACAAATATATTTTTTGTTTTACTTTTGTATATACCTATCTATCTAGCTATTTAATGTATATGTAAACTTGAAAGAGTTTTTTCCCCCCTGGATTGCTAAAATTACTTTGGGTTTTATCTCCTGGGAAACTGAGGCTCTTTTTCCTTCACAGCTTTGTCTCAACCCCTTTAACATAATATGAACACTTTTTATATCCTTTACCCATCATATTCTGTAGTCGTCTATATTTTGTCTGATTCCATAGGGCACAATGGCTGCGTTCAGACTGTCAGTGGGACTCTTGGTTCTTTTCTCTTCCCAGCAAAACTTTTTTTTTGTCTTTGCCAGTCCATACCATATCCCCTAAACATGCAGGACTGTTTTATATAATGCCTTTAAGGGATAGTTCACCCAAAAATGAACATTCTGTCATCATTTACACACCCTCATATCTTTCTTTCTTTCTTTCTTTCTTTCTTTTTTTGTTGCACAGATGAAATTTGGCACATGAGAGTAAATGATGACTAAATCTTTATTTTTTGATGAACTCTCCCTTTATTTAAATGGGCTGTTAAGAAGCATTCCTTCACATTCAGGTTAACAACTGGAAGTAATAGCATTGTTACAGATTGCCAATATCTGACCTCATGATTCTTAAGTGAAATGAAATTCATGACTGTTTAAAAAAATGTAATTCTCTAACAATTTTGCATCCATTTTTTTCTTGCTCAATGCCAAAAGAACACTGTTTAGTGTTGAAGTTTCTAGAGTGAGAGCTTGCGAGTTCAGTGAACTTAAATGTACACCTTGTATGGAAAGTAAGGATTTACTCTCTTTTTTGTGGCTACCATGCTTGATTGTTCATTCATTTTTTTCTTCCTTCCTTGCGTCCCTCTCTTCTTGAATTGTTCTGTTGGGAGGTTCAACAGTGGCGCAGATGATGAGGTTACGATGTCCTTGGTGTTGGCATGTAATTACTCACAGATGTTTGTTTGACTGAGGTCTCTATTCAGTTGATGTCTCTTAGGTCATCTGTGTTTGGTACTGTGCAGGAAACCTAAAGCCACTCGTCATTTCTTCTGTTTTGTCACGTGTGCCTTGTGTGAGTGTGTTTTGCGTGTGAAAGAGTGGACCTGTTATTTCTTGTACTTCAGTTAGCCTATATTAAGCTGCTCTTCACGCTGACCATCAGTTACAGAAACACTTGGTGTTTCTAAACAAACAATCCTATTGAGAAAAGATTTGGATGTTCTTTCAAGTGCTGCTTGGGATTAACACAGGATATTAATTGCAGTTTTTAGTTCAAACTAAATTTAAGAAAATTAGAACAGAAGATTGTAAAAAAATAGTGTTCAAAAAGAAAATGTGTTGGAAAATGGAAATGGTTTATTTAGGAAGTGTTTTATTTATTTATTTATTTTAGTAAATGAATGAAACGGGCTATCTGAGTGTGTGTGAGTTTGCTGGTGTGGCTCTCTCAGTGTGTTGACCAGACCTTTCAAAGCCTAATTGGGTTTGGGACTGGGGTAATTGCATGTGACAGGATCTAGCTTTCGCGTTTTGTGTTGTTTGATAGACTGATGAGTCTCACTCTGTTTCCTTTGACCTCTAAACCTCCTTTTAACCTACATTTCTTATGAAAGTATTAGATGTTTATCAGTTGATTTGTTTCTTGGCTCTAAGATTGGTTTGAAATGTAATTGGTTAAGTAATTAATGAGATAAAAATGATGGAGACAAAAATACATATTCTGTTATTGCAAAATCCTTAATACCAAATTGAGTACTTGTTAGATCTCTAGCAGTGTTAATGATTGACTCTTTATTTTAACAAGTAAATCTGGGCAGTTCTTGTTTTTTGATTCAGTGTCTGTCTCATGCGTTATGTATTTGTTACCTGGGATATATACAAGCAGGTTCAATGAAAAACACAATACAAGTTTTCATTCATTTGTTGATTTTTGTTTATGATTGATAAAGGGATAAGTTGTGTGAGTTTGAATGTGTGTATGAAAGCGTGTGCATGTTTTTGTTCTTGATGCAAGGCAAACATTGTGCAAACTTGGATGTTCCAGTGATGTGCATTTATGTGTTAAAGTTGGATCCGCAACTTCACAACAAACTAATTTATATATTTTAGATGCAGAACTGTGTTATGAGTGGACTCGGTGTCAAAGTCCAGGTTTATTTTATTTTCCATTTCAGTAAGCTGACATCTCTGCTCACTGCCTTAAATTTCATCCACTCTGTGTCTCTGTGGCATGTTTTATGGAAAGAAGAAAAAAAAAGAAGATTTTTAAGATGTGGAAGACATACTGTACAGTAGACCAATGTCAGTTTGTATAAAGTACTAAGTGGAAAAAAATATTTATTACATGCATTGAAAGAAATTGTTTACTTATTGAATGTTACATGTTTATGTAGAGACATTTAGATGTAATAAAATACATTGAGTTAACTTTGACTTTTGTCTTGAAGAAAAAACCAAGCTGATGTGTATACGGTTTTAGAATTCTTATAGAACATTTTAAGAATTTGGACTTTACACTCCACGTTTGTGTTGAATAGCTCAGCTATTTTACCTTGCTTTAACTCGCACTGTATGATGGACATAACCCATTTGAGGTGAATGGATTGAATTTTCAATTCACACAGGCCTTACAGAGATTTAAAGGGGTCATATGATGTTGCTAAAAAGAACATTATTTTGTGTATTTGGTGTAATGAAATGTGTTTATGCGGTTTAAGGTTAAAAAACACATTATTTTCCACATACTGTTCATTATTGTTTCTCCTCTATACCCCGCCTTTAGCCAAGCTCATCGGTCTGAAAAGCGAGGTGTGCTAAACATTAAAACCCAATATAAACGAGGCATCTGTTGCATCCAGTGGGGACATAATTACGGATTATAATGACTTATACTGTCTTTTTACTCGCTGTGTTGCATCGCGCCGCGTAAACATAAAACCATGTATGCATTTGTGATCGGAGAAATGACAAACAACAAGCCTACTCTACACTGCACTAAGTCGTGTCCTTCCAAAAGAGCCGGCGGCTTGAGTGAGCGGCGGCGGGCAGGCTTGAGAACGGCGCAACCGGTGGGCTTGTGACAACCACATGTGACGACCTGTGCTGGACTCCATTTGGTCCACGGTGAAAGCCGATCCGGCGATCCACAGCGCGAAGTTGATGTATTTCCCCAGCGACCAGCACGGATCAGCTCTAGGCATGACGATATATATATATATATATATATATATATAAAACATGTTCATTTTATGCTTTATCTTAAAGTACCTCTCTCCACTAGGTTGTCATTTATGAATTATAAAACCCACAGATAAAGAGTCCAGACAACTAGCTCATAAAATGTGGATAAGTGATGGTTTCTCTCAATTTTGTTCTTCAGCCCACCACCCATTCTGATAACACGTGGTGTTTCAAATGCCATGAACTTTTTACATCTTTTTTACCTTTAAAATAAATGCTAAAATAAGAGTGATTTCTCCAATTTTCTCATGTAATAATGCTCCTGTGACAACTGTCATGTTGGAAGCCTTCAGTATCAGGCTGTATTAATGTTCTAATGTTCTACCAGTCAACTTGAGCAAATTAACCAAAGCCTTGAAGTGGTAGAGAAAAACTGGTGTATATTTACATGTAAACAGCAGATGGCAGTGAAGACTTACAAAGATGACAAGATCTACCTACTTCAAGTTTGACACTTCTCATATCTATTGCCTTGAGCAGAGACCTCTAACTAATGAATGTGTACTGACAGCTGTTTAGTCATGATTCTTCTTCTGATGTTATTACCATTTAATGCCTGTATATAGGCATTAAGTATGTGCTATAGGTAAAATCGATCGACTGTAGATCAAGTTGAATAACTCTGACATAACTAAATTTGTCGGGATAAGTATGATATTATATAGCCTATCATATTTATAGGCTATAACAAAATATTAATATGAACTGGAAAGCTATTAAACTGTTAAGTATTTCTTTACTCTGTTATATATTTTTTCATTAATGTATGTTATTTTATAATGCTATGAACAAAAAAAAAATCTACAGCAAACGCGGGCGACTCACCAAGGTTTTGTATATGTTTTATTTGGCGTTGTCCTGTCAATCAAACGGGAAGACGAATCGCTGCTCTGGATGGGCGGGGACATTTAAAAAGCGCCCTACATCAATTCTAGCGACAGCGGCATTGCGCTCAATGGTTTGAGCACCTTGATCTTGTCTGCATAGTGCTGAAGGATGAGTGATGTTTTGCCAGTTATCACTTAAAAAGGCTCAAATTACGTAATAAACCTGATTAAACCATATGTTTACTAATTATAGATCTATAGATAATTATATGAATCTAAGTGTACATAAGTACATTATTTGTCGTTGTGTCGTTGTGAAGAAGTTGTGAAATCGCTGGATGTAATGGGAGACAGTAATCAGAGTGGTGTAACCAACAGATCAATCAGTGATCGCGAACGCTTTAAAAGCCTGGAAGACATTGATGTGACCGCCGATGGGAGTCCGGTACTGAGATGCATGATCTCCATCACCTACTCTGTGGTTTGCGTCGTAGGTCTGATTGGGAACCTGTTGGTGTTCTTCTTTATTCGCGTGAGACAAGAGAGACGCATATCCAAAATAAACTTTTTTATCCTCAATTTGGCAGTAACGGATTTTCAGTTCGTGTTGATTTTGCCTTTCTGGGCCGTGGACATGGCGTTGGACTTCAGCTGGCCGTTTGGAGACGCCATGTGTAAGATCATCCTGTCGGTGACCGTGATGAACATGTACGCGAGCGTCTTCTTCCTGACCGCGATGAGCATCACACGGTACTGGTCAGTGGCTTCAGCTCTGAAGGACCGCAACAGACAGACCAGCTGCTCCATCAGGTGGGTCAGTGTCGTCCTGTGGTCCCTGGCCATCGTAGCCACCGCGCCAACATCCATCTTCTCCACAGTCACTAACGTGGCCGGCGAAAAACTTTGTTTATTGCGGTTCCCCGACGGACAGTATTGGTTGGCAGTCTATCAT
Organism: Sinocyclocheilus rhinocerous; assembly: GCF_001515625.1. Lineage (NCBI taxonomy): Eukaryota > Metazoa > Chordata > Actinopteri > Cypriniformes > Cyprinidae > Sinocyclocheilus > Sinocyclocheilus rhinocerous. The sequence goes on along the minus strand of NW_015641476.1, from coordinate 2,254,739 downwards.
CTCCAGAAAATACTAATCGCTTTTATTTTGCCCATGGCAATAGTCTCGATCAGTTACCTGCTGCTGTTGAGGCTCATCCGACAGCGGAGTATGAAGAACAACTCAAAACGAAGAACTCAAGTCACAAAGTCCGTCACCATCGTGGTCTTGTCGTTCTTCCTCTGCTGGATGCCCAATCATGCCATAACTTTTTGGGGCGTGCTGGTGAAATTCAACGCTGTGTACTGGGATAAGTCGTACTATATCGTTCATACCTATGTGTTTCCTGTGACTGTGTGCCTGGCGCACGCGAACAGCTGTTTAAACCCACTTATTTACTGTCTTATGCGTAGAGAGTTCAGGAAAAAACTGAAGGACCTGTTTCTCCGAGTCTGAGAAACAGGTGAATGTGCATGCGACTCTGTCCTGCGGAACAAACGCAAGTATTAGCCTACATTTCCTTGTTTAAAGGGTTATTTTACCCAACATTTCAGTCATTTCACTTTCAGACATATTTACTCAACCTCCTGTTTTTCCAAGTCTGTATGACTTTATTTCCTCAGTGGAGCTTAAAATGGATGTCATTTCACATGTTTGGAACAACATGAGGGTGAGTAAATAAGAATAGAATTGTTATTTTTGGGTGAACTGTCCCTTCAGTAGGCTATACGTTTGTTGCGATTGTATTGCGTGAATGTCTTTGTATTACAGTGCTGTTCTTGTGGAACATTATTTTCAAATAGCTTAATTGTCGATAGAAAATGTCACCTTACGTTTGTGTTAAAAACCACCACCACCAAAAATAAAAATAAAAATACGCTGCTAGTGACATAATACCTTTTAGTGCACCATACTGTAACACAGACCGATCGTCATTCCTCTCCCAGGAAAATATTCAAATTAATACAGTATTGTGCACTTTAGATCTCAATTTAAGGGGTAATTGTGTATATCTTGTTGTTTTTGAATGTTAAATTAAAATCTATTTAAATTAAATTAAAATAAAATCTGACTTTAATACACAGAGTATGTAAGAGACCAGTATCATCATTTACTACAGCCGTTGGGTAACAAGTGAATATAATAAAACCCCACTGACATGAAAGGCTGAACTGAAACCTGAAAAGGGTGTTTTGCATAAACGTCAAGCCTGGTCAAATGACAATATTTGTTGGCCAAAACTTTGGTTTGATATTGTAGAATAGAATAATGTATTTTACATTTAGCAGAAAAGCCTATAATAAGCTGTTTAATAGTAAGTTAGGCCTACATTTTGTCAACCCACACTGTGTGACAGCATGCCCTGTTATTGGTCAATGAACAGTGAATTGGTTCTATGAACCGTTTTAGAACAGTATCCTACCATGAATAATATTAATCGTAGAAAAAATAGTGACACTAGCCCTAGTCTCCCATTTGTAGCTGCATTATATTTTCATCACAGGCCATTTACAATTATTTAAAACATTTCAGAAAATACACATTCTCGGCAACATCAATTCATTTGATGTTTTTACACATCTAAATGACTTAATAAGGATGGATGACCATACCACCTTGTTGAGCAAAAGACAAAGTTAAAGTTTCAGTCCAATTTGTCAATTCTCCTTTTCTTTCACTCACATGACAACACGCTCTCTCTGAATTTCCCTTTCACAGTGCTTCCCTATCAGCCTTGTCTCATTCTCAATTAGCATTACTGACAGACGCTCCCACAAGTTCCCCGCTAAGATACCACCTTCCATCCTGATCAGAGCTTTGTGAATCAAAGCATTCAGGAATATATCAAGCAAAGCTATAGACAGAAATATGTTTCATTTAGGCGGGCAGGGCCATATCAGGGTTTTTGCACACATTTAAATGTGTTCTTGCATCCAGTGGAAATGACAGCTCTGCGGCATGCAGTTAATTACCCAGAAAGGGGAGATCAGGTTCACAACTGATGAGAATGCTTAACGTCTTGTTACATGGTGGCTTTAAATCACTTACACAGTAAGCTAATGATGGTCATTTGCAGGCAATTTGGAAGATTTGAAAAGACACATCTGCTGCTGTTTACCGTCACACTCACACAGGGGCCTTTTAATGGACATCCGGCACAGAAGTGATGCTCTCGATGATGTTCTGTTGATTATGGCACGTCACACTCCCGTGTTTAGTCTGTAGAGGTCAATGGACTGTGAGGACCATCTGGGCAGCAGTCAATCTTTTTTTTTTGGACGCAAATATTTTCCTACCGAAGACCAAACCAAAAGTATCCTTTAAAAACAAAGCAGTAGGCACAGTTATATCTGCTATAATTCGGATTCTCTCATTTTATATGTGCACTTTAATGTCATTTGAATACTATTTACATATAATAGAAACAAAACCAAGACATGTGTCTGCATGTGTCCTGTTTGTGTACACATTGTGAGTCTGTTCAAAGCAGCCCATATGTTTTGACCAGTACCATTAGTGCTGCTGCTACTACAACAAACTTTCCATGTACTTTGCCTTTTTCATGAGCTGTGGTCACATACTGTGTGCGGAGGTACGGAGTTGACTACCTACCATTAATGTTAAACCACTCTTTGTTTCATCCAGGATTTGTCTAGAGTGCTGTGTGGATGCAAATTTACCGGTTTGCCTATGGATGTTTGTCAGTATTACAAAACTCACTTTGGCCTCCCACGGAGTGTGCTAATATAATCTGATCCCCCACTGTTAACAGGATTTCCAGTGGAGGCATGGTTTCCTATTACCCAGTGGGTTAGGAGTTATGATATACAAGTCACTTCCTAATGCACACCATCAAATCAATATATTCCCATTACAATCTAGATAAGAATTGAATATGTCCCTTTGGATGTGTATATTCCGCTCACAGCATGTCAGTATATTGCTCTCTGCCGCTGGATGTATTCAGTAACAATATAAACCAAACAGTAGAAGTGAATGTACTGTATTATAGCATGTATTACAATTGACTTGCTTGTATTCTTGTACAGGTATTTATTTCTGTTGTAATTTCTTTTTATTAGCATTATGATTAAGTCTGGTTGTTGTTTATTTAATGAAAGGTGAAATCCATTTAATCATGTCTGTTTTGTTTTTATCTTTGTAGTGACACTTCAAAGTCTGACAGTGACTCATAATACATTCTCTAAAAGTTTATAGAATTGTTTGAACAAGTTTTCAAAATCCAGTCATATTGTCTGTGTGATAATAACATCCATAGTGGTCTATGGAAATAACATCCATTAGGAAATTATGTGTTTGGTGTTTTTTAAATGAACACACAATGGATCCTCTCTTACTGTCCAGTGATAAGGACTTCATGAGCTTTATTCAGGGTATATCAGTGCCTGTGTGTTGAATGAATTGAACCCATGACCTTGGTGATTGATATAGTACCATCAGCCAGTTAAGCTACAGTTACTATGACCAGGATTCATATGTTGTGCTTGTTTATAAGACTGTCTCAGACAAGAAAATCCTTTAGTGCTTCACTAAACCTTGTGAACTTGCCCTCTTGATTTCATTCCCATCCACTCTCCATTGAGGGATCTCTTGTATTGATCTTTCTTCAGATGTCAACACATTATTAAGTAGTGGAACTGTAGCACACTGAAAAAAAAATGGTGTAGGATTTACTTTGAAACAATTTTCACTTAGAAATTGCTAGTAAATTTGACAAATAAAGATAGTTTTATAAAGAAGGAAACATTAAATTAAACTTGAAATTTTGAATTAGAAAGACTAAAATAGTATTTTTGTAAAACATACTCCAATAATATTTGTTGCATTTACAAATTCATTTTATAGTGCGTCTTGCTTGCATAACATAATACACAAGAAACCCTAGATAACATGAGAAACTATTCAACATTAGAAACTATTAGCAGGCTACAGCTGTGAAATAATAACATGACACTATACATCTCACCCTCCCCTTCTGTTTCTGCATGTGCCATCTCAAAAAGTCTGCATCCCCTTTCTGACACCTCAAGCTTAAACTTGACAAGAATGAATTATTCTTCCTTCCAGCTAAAAACTACCCCAACAAATTTCTCACTAGCAGTTGAAGGTCGGACAGATGTTGCCTACAGGAGTGTGGAAACGTTAGTGTCATCCTTGATGGCAAGTCATCATTTGTTAAAATCTAGCCATGTTTATTCATGGTCTATTCTAAAATTAGGGGAAATAATTATTTTTCTTGACCACTACTCTGATCAATTCTTTGATCTGAATCAAATGATTGAAAAGTGATTTGTATTGTACATTAATACCTAAATAACCATAACGTGGTGAATGGTACATCAACATTAATTTTGGCATTGTTTTATATAACCGTTTTTATCTGATTATTAGAGATTATATGAAAGAAATGGGTGTCAACAATCTTTCAGAGGCAGATTGCTGACATATGAACCTTAGGCTGATGATACATGGGGCAACTTTCTGAACAATGTTGCCGCCAACGGGCAACCAGATGAGACACAGTGCCCATGACCGATCTAAAGTATCCAGATAAACATTTGTTATCCATTCTCAATGTGAAAGTGCCCAAGCATCATTGCTCAAAAAAAGTTGCCCTGAAAAATTGCTCAAAAAGTTGCCCCGTGTATCATCAGCCTTAGTCATTAGCCATATTATTCTGTTAATATTGTTGTGACAGTGCTTTGTCCAGGAACCAAAATTTGGCAGTGAGAAAGTCAAATTTCCTGCTAAATAATTGTATGAAGTTGACCTGAGGGCTTATACAAGGACAATCTGGCCTCTTCCTCTAAATCGTTCACTTCCTGGACAAAATCTATGGTAACCAAGCATAGAAAAATGATGCAACAATGACAACATATCAACCTCTCAATTTATATAAAAATATAAATGTATTCAGATGCCAAACAAAGAGAGATATACAATAGTGAAATACAAAATCAAGTGAATTTAATTAATTAGATTTGGCAAAATATACTTTTGTTGAAGCAATATGCTCTATGTAGCCTAAATCATTTCAAACAATTGAAATTATTAAAATGCAAACATTTTCCTGCATAAATTGAGTTACGCATATCATGTGGACTGACGTTTAAGTTGTGTTTTTTAATTGTAATCTGGCATTGCTCCTACAGAAGCTCAAACACCTCATTCACCAGTTCCATCAAGGGGCTTCTCGTTTCTTTTGTTCTTTTCAAGGCCAGAAGGGGGCAACACATCTCTTGAATGAATAGAATTATAATCAGTGATAAATATGCCTTCAGATATCTTCAAAAACGAAAGGTAGCCTATGCAAACAGTTTTTTTTTTTTTTTTTTGGAATTGTAAAAAACTGTAGCGAAGATTGCCATTTATTGTTTCGTACTAGCGATTGATGCAAACTCATAGCCTATTTCAGACAAGACTCGTTTTGAGTTGAAAATATCATTAGCATTATAATAAATATTGGCGCTGTAAGCAGCATAATGAAATTCACTATTATACACAGGCTGTTATTTTTTTCTTTCCTGAACTGTATGGCTCCACCCAAAGCAATGCAGTATATCAAATACATATTTTTCACACTCTCTCAATTGCCTCTGTGAGACAAAGTCCAGCCTTTTCCAGGTAAGGAACAGCATCTACTGTTGTTCCCTGCTACAATTTCAAACGCTGCTAGGACCACGAGGAAGTCCCACCCCCTCTAACGCCTGATTGGCTTAAACGTAATCTATTCTACTATCCCTCACTGGCATTGGTCTACGGCGTTGTCGGTAAGGAAACGGGTCCAGATAAGCCTGCTGGTGCTTCGCGTCAGGTGAAACTCGCAGTGTGTTGTCAGACGTTGAAAGTTGTTTTTGCGTAATCAAACTAAACCGTAACTGTTGTTGTAATTTATTCAAATTCTAACCGACACGCTACTGTTTATTTATACAACCAAAGAGAAAACATGAAGAGTTTGAAGTATCGACTGAAAAAGCATGAAGTTACCATCACAGTAAGTTACGAGTTTAAAACAGATTTGCTTGATTTGTTTTATGAGAACTCCTAAAGCCAAATTGCGCGAGTTTTGTTTCTTGGCGTAGTTGATTAACTTAATTTACCTTTCGGTGTGTTACTTCATCTACTACATTGTTGTTTTGTTCTCAAGAGGTTACTCAGATCATCCAGCATTAATGCAAATCTTTTGATACTTCATCATGTGTCACATCCACTAACAGGCCTGGACACGGGCACTGGTCTTTGTTCCGCATGAATTCACGAATTTGCCCAACTTTGGGAAACTTTACTTAAACTTGCCTCTCGTTGCAGTTGAAAAACATATGTTGCATCTATAAAGTCGAGACCAGGGATCACTTTCTATCCGATATCATATTGAACTTCTGAAAATGAGTTAATGGTTTTCTTTTCCTCGTGTAGAACATGGAATCAAAAAACACAAACGGCCTTAATTCAGAAGCAGCTAATCCGTGAGATCTTCACCCTCCCTTCTTTTTAATTTCCATGTCAAAGAGCCTGGTGGGAGGCTGCATGGGGGTTCGTTGTTGAAGTGCTTTTTTTTTTTTTAAAGGGGTTAGCTTTGAATTGGCTTTAAAATGAAGAGATGATTCAGAGGAACCGATGTCATGTTCACTGAACTTTTGATGGTCACGTGCTCTCTTACTCTATAAGCTCAGTTTTGACTTGATGCCTCTTTGACGCATGGGGAAAAAGCATTTCCACATGCTTTCAGAGCTGGACTATTGTAACTGGTTGCCCGCTGACTTAACAGAACACAAAGGACCATGGGAGCACACCCTCTCTTTTTGTGACATGTCTGTAGATTCTTTCAGTGGCCAGAAGAGTTCTCTGAGTTTCAGCAATCTATCAGTACATTTACACACACACACACACACACACACACACAAATATTTTAGATATCTCTTTGGATTTGAGACTTTAGTCTTTGCAACTTTACAGATCTTCTTTATGCACCAAGAGCTTGTAACACTCCAAAGAGAAAGGAAAAATTGAAATCGCATCATATGACCCCTTTAATAAGAATTGATTAAGTGTATTATAACCATATAGAACCTGATTTCTGGAACGGCATTAAGATATCCATTAGTCTGAATTGGACAGTTGGTAACTGAGCATTAATTTATATCTGATATTTTAGTCCAAACAAAGGTAAGTATGGGTCATATTAATATAGATATTATAATATCTGCATTAGATATTATAAGTAAATCCACTTCACCAACTAATTCCTTTAACAGTGATGCTATAGAGCTACCGCAAAAACCTATGTTCAAAGACAAAATTCTAAAGATGGCTGCGCATTTGTTTCTCTGACGCATAAAGTCTATAGAAGAGTGTGAAAAATTTCTTTAGTTCCTTCTTGACACTGGTGGTATGAAGAGGGATCTTTTTTTTAACAATTTACAAACATTAAAGGGGACATAACACACACAGTTTCTGCCAGTCTCATGTCAATCTTGAGTACCTATAGAGTAGTATTGCATCCTTCATACTCTGAAGAGTCTTTAGTTTTTATTAGATTTATAAAAGACAGATAAAGCTTTATGCTTCTCTCTGAAAACAGTTGAGCTCCTGGAGGCGTGTCGTGGGCGGAGCTAAAGAGTCTCAAGCACAGGCAGCTTTTGTGTAGCTATCGTCTGCAAGCTGTGACATTGACAAAAATAAAATAGGAACAGAAACTTTATTGACTTAAATTAAATTAAATTTGTTTATAAAACATTCATCACCGAAATGCTCAAATGCTCATCACTGAAATAAACAAACACTTGCAAAACTCTGTTGCTGCCCCGGAGAAACAAATTGCATCTACTGCTCCCCTCAACGCTGGGTTCTTTGGGAAGCTGAACAAGGTCATCTTTCCCTCACATCCAAAAACACACTTCTTTGGTGACATTGCTGATTTCGTGGTCTAAAAACAAAATGACAAATCCTTCTAGAGCAAGTCCTGTGCAGCGCTGACGACTTCCGTAACCGAATGAAACACATTCATGAGTTGCTCTTGCTCTCACTCTTGGGTGCGTTTCCCAAAAGCAACTATGGTCGCAAGTTCCATCGTTACCAATAGAGTACATTGGAACTTGCGACCATAGTTTAGCTGACGATGCTTTTTGGAAACACACCCCTGGTTGATGTGCGCGCGCGCTCTTCCGGGAGAATTGCCTATACAAGGAATTCTGCCCTTTATGACGTCATACATTAAAAGAAATAATATGGACTGCATTTGTAAAAGTCTCTTGATCTACATTTTGTAATTCAATAATTTTACAATTCATTCCAATTTACTAAAAAAAATTATAATTGCAAGAGTAAGGATCTCTAGTATTTCCAGAAGAGAATACCAGAACAAGAATGTGCAATAATAAACTAATTATGTTTTAGTTTATTTGGAATATGTTTATGTATACAGGAATATTCTAATAGCTATGGGGCATGTGACCAGAAAATGGACATTAATCAGAACATTGTTTTTCCCCCCAGAAATTTAGAGATTCTGTGTTTTATGATTTAATATAAATGTATTATCAAAAAGGTTAAGGTTTTTTAGTTAAGTGAAGCTTCCACAGTTTTTTACCAAGTTAAGGTAAACTTATTTTATTTAATTATTTTTTTTGCCAGGTTGTAGTGAAGACGCTTGAGTGTTTGTGTGTATCTGATGATATTGTGATTTAATTAAGTGCACAGCCTTATGAATGGATTCCACGATTCTATCTGTTTTCTGCATCGCTGCAAATATAAAGCCCTAAAATCAGAATGACAGCCTCAGTCACCAATGCCATTCACCTTTATTGTATGGAAAAACATTACAAAATATTCAGACAACGATCTCATTTTAGGTTTGCCCAAAATAAATAGTCAAACAGGTTTGGAACAACATGATGGTAAGTAAACGATGACAGAAATGTCATTTTTGGGTGAACTGATAATGTTTAGTCACTGCAGTTCACTGCCATGTTTACATTCTACTCAGCGTTGTCTTCAAAAGTATCATAGTGTGCAAGCAGTGGTGTTTCTGGCTCTTTGGAGCCCTTGAGGCATGCCTGAGGCCTGAGTTAAATGAATGCACAATTTCCCAGTACTGCATCTCACTCGCAGTTTCTGTTTTCAGTATTAATTTCAATGAACAAACTACCTAAAGCTATCAACCCTCAGAGACTGATTTCTCAAACCTTTCTGCCTTCATTTAGTTTTTTAGCTGAGTGAAACTTCCACAGTTTACTTTTGATAACATCTAAGTGTGATGTAACTGATGTGTAATTGTACTATACTGAATCTAATTGCACAGCGTCTACTGCATCTCACCATCTCTCAAGAATAGTTTTCTGTAGTACCTTCTTTCCTGGTTGTATCATCCGAGGCTGTCATAAGACTGTCTTCAGGATTGGCTATTGTTTGGTGATGAAGGAAAAGTATCGTAGTAAGATTTCTTTGTTGAATCGCTGAAGTTGTTTGCATTACAAATAACCATTTTAAGAGGTTCACTGTTCTCTAGCTGTAAAGGGTGCACTGGTACCAAAAAGCAAATCAGGCTAACTGTGCAGTGCTTAAAGGGATAGTTCACACAAAAATGAAAACTGTCATAATTTACTGAACTTCACGTTGTTCCAGATCTGTATAACTACATCTGTGGAACAAGAAAGAAGATATTTTTAGTAATATCTTCCATGTAGTGGAAGTCAGTAAGCTCCAATAAGTTTTTTGGTTCCCAACATTCTTCAAAACATCTTTTGTGATCCACATAAGGAAAAATAGTCAAACAGGTTTGGAATGACATAGGGTAAGTAAATAATGACCAAATGTTCAGTTTTGGGTGAACTATAACTTTAAAGGGGCGGTTGCAGTGCACTGTAAAAGTGTGTAAAACTTGGCATTGCTTCCTTTCTAAAAGCATAGTCCAGTGCGGGCCGGCTCCAGACATTGGCAAATGACAGTCTTGCCCACCCCATCAGAATTAGATAAAGATTGCATACATTTTTTTATGCAGTGATTAAAACCAATCTGAAGCGGACTGTATTTTGAGAAGTTTAAGATATAGTTGGAGACCGCCCCAACAATAATAAAATAACATCAGAAAATTGCAGCATTTTTCTTTTATTAGCTGAATGCAAGGCGCGCTGAATTCATGCTTCAGTCTGTTGCAGAAAAGCAGAGGCATGACAATGAGCGAAAACGGGCAGAAATATTTGCGCGCTATCACGGGAAGTTTGAGAGGTACTGGGAGTTTAATAGGCTACATGAATATGTATCATAGCCTACCACTGAAATTACCTGAGCAATTTTAAATGCATGTAGGCTATACAGTTCAGTTGCAAGCTTACCCCTTTTGGTTTGCTGTTAATGCTGAATGTAAGAATGAAAACTGAAAGTAAAGAGCCTGTGCGATGAAAGTTGCGTTCATTACTATAGCAACAGTCGGCTCAACTGTAAGAAACTTAGCGTTCCCCTTCTATGACGTAAAGGACCAGTGACGCAAACTATTCGACTTTTTATGTCAAATTCTGCAGTTTTGAATAGAAAGTAGGTCTGTCATTTACGTGATTCATGTAGCCTAATTCATAATTGATTATGACAATAGCATTTTTCTGTTTTGCGTTTTCAACAATACAACTGAAATTGAATGGGTGCATATTTTAAAATAAAAAATATTATTTGCAGTTCAGATGTGCGTTTCCCGTACAACGACGTAACTCACTGATTAACCCCCATAGTACGATGCATTGTTGTGGAAACTAACTAGCCAGTCACGACTGTTTCCCGAACACGAGAGAAGGGTATAACTGCAGCCTGGAGATCTCCAAATGGGGGCGGGAAATCCAAAACTGGATGGGAGCTCCAAAATAGGGCGTGCCTTCCTCTCACTGACAGACAGGCACATGACACGCATGTGCAATTTTTTCCCCCAATCCACTTCAGTGCAAACTCCACCCCACAGCTGATTATATGAGATCGTTCCGTAACTCCACAACCGGACCTCACCGGACAATGGCACCTTTTTAGTTGCACCCAGCATCACTACCCCCTCCTACCCTTCGAATTTCGAGCCCCGGGACGCCCCCGTTGCTTAAAACAAAGCGATTGAGTAAAATATTTGCGCTGCGCTGGGACGGCTCACGGGAGAGCTCGTGGGTGATTCGTGTTTATATCATGAAGCACAGGTTCAAACTCCAGTCCAAACACCACTGGCCAAGAGCTTTCGGCTCTGCTTTCATGGAGAATA
>NW_015641476.1:2225643-2243556 GCF_001515625.1 Sinocyclocheilus rhinocerous | reverse complement strand
TTATAAAGTTTTATTTTGAAATGTAAGTCAATAACAATTGGTTGAAGCCAGAGCCAATGGTGAAAGTCTTTGCGCAAGGAGACCCCGCCCCATTTTGGAGGTTCTGCCCACTTTTGGAGTTCACGCCCCATTTTGGAGATCTCCGGTCTGCAGTTATACCTACTTGGAACACGGTCGCATCTCCGTCGTTTTAACCACATTAGTTCAACAATTTAGGGCCGTTTTTAATGATGTCACACGCATGTGGTGGAGTAATAACTTCTGCTAATTAATTGATTGGAGATTTCTGAGATGCTGCTGTATTGAACATGGCACCTGATGACTAATTTACTATGTTTTGTTCCCTGTCATTTTGCTTTATTTAATGTTTGATTTATCGCGGGTTTCCTCTTACGTCATACTCCGGGGTTCCCTTAGGCATTTATGCACATGCGCACTCTTCAACTTCAACTAAAACGGCGCTTATTGAGGACGTGCTAAAATGTATCGATTAAAATGTATAAATATTTAAATTGAATTGAAGATATAGATTGTACTGCATGTTAGCTTGCTTATTGTGCCCCAAAGCATAATTTATTTAAGTCCATATGTCTTACTAACAAGAAACTATGCTTCTAACCACAGGTGGCGAGCTGTAGTTCCTACCACGTAAGTTTGCGACGCTGTTTGCGAATGTTCGTTTGAACTGTGGTTTCAGGAAACACCAAATCGTTGAACTATGTTGGTAAGGACGGAACTTGCGACCATATTGGCTAAGGATGCTTTTGGGAAACGCACCCCAGATTTATTACTTTACAAAAATTCTTTTGTCTTCTTTTAAGTTATTCCCCTAAATTCATTTAAATCCTTTATTTATTTAGTTTCTTTAAATAAGTACCATAACCATAGAGGTCTGGTCCCACCAATGTTCTAGACATGATTATAAATAAAAAAAGTTAGTTGAAAAGAATCACCAGTGTTGAAACAATGATCCAGAGAAAGGGAACAAAGTTTTTTATTATTATTATTATAATTTTTTACTATTCAATAAAGAAAAAAAAAGTTTATTTTGCTGTGAAATTGCATGATATTCTAGGCTGCCCATGAAAGCTTTTTTCAGTGTATATAATATAGTTAATACAGCAATATCTACAGTATAAATATTTTCTAGACTATATGATGATATGATGACTAAAAAATGCCCACCCAGGATATCTGCCAGCCCACCCTTCTATATCCGTCAAGAACCGGGCCTGGTCCAGTGGTGCCTTCAGATTCAGGATCAATAATTTTGTCTGCAGCAACCATCAGTTAATCAATCATGGTTTTAATTTAATTTAGTAGTACTGAATTGCTAAATGGTCATGACAACTCTTAAATTTAGTATGAAATGAGAATTGACCCTTTGTTTTTTGACGATATAACATAACTTGAGAATGCTTTGTTCTACAGCATAAACTGCACACACTGACATCCCAAACTTACCTAGTTACTTATTGGAAACATATGTTTTCAAAAATAAATATAACTGCTTCATAATTAGTGTTTTCGGTATGGATATATGCAGTTTACATTGTAGAACAAAATGTTGAAGTAGCATCAAGTTATGTTTACCACAGGCTTTATTTTACTCATAAATTGAAAAACATGATAGCAAAATCTCGAAAGGAACCAGCGGCAAATTAGTCTTCTGGGTTCTCACGTCATACCTACACCACTCTATTGAACCCTTTGGACTGTACAATTCAATTTTACCCAGCCCTACTGCTTGTCTTTGATCAAAGTAATTGTGTGTTTAGTGTGATATTTCCATTGGCTATGTTATTCATTCCCCCATTATGTCAAGAATAACCAAAGAGTTTTATTTTCATTATCAGTAAAATGTTTTGAAAAGAATTAATCATCCAGTCCTCCAGCAATCTCATGCAGTATTTTTTTTTTCTTTTTCTTTTGTTTATATCCTGAATTGATTGGTGAAAGTACAGTGTATAAACATGGTGTCAGTGTTTGTGCCTGCTGTGTCTGTCTGAAAGCTTTGCTGTGTTAAGCTCAGGCCCCCAATGTAGTGGGAAACTGACAGTGAGGATTGAAGGTTATCCTAGGATGAATAAATGGCTGGGGATTACAGGCAATGGGAATTTGTTGTAGTTGAAAGCCCTCAGGTTTATATGCTCAAAAGGCTGGAACTCGGAACCCTGTCATCAGTACACAGCAGAGCTGACACTACTGCAATAAAATGAGTTTCCACTGAACCATTTGACTAGCATGTAGTTGCAGAGTCCGGTTCTGTGTTGAGCTTTGATGTCCAAGTATTATGTATATTGACAGAGAGGGTAATTTTAAGTCCAAAAAACAAGGGTTTAGTTTATTAAAGTGGAAAAGAAAATCACCTGATAAGCAAGTTCATTCTCAAGTTCGAGTTGCACATGATATCAGATGATTATGAGTCTCTGTTAGATAAGAAAATTGTATCAAAGAAATAGTAAAGGAGTAGTTCACCCTGCATGGACAACAACGCAACTGACACGTTCAGGGCCCAGAAAGATAGTAAGGACATTGTTAAAATAGTCCAGGTGACATCTGTGGTTCAACCTTAATTTTATGAAGCTATGAGAATACTTTTGTGTCCAAAGAAAACAAAAATGGCTTTATTTAAAGAAAACTAAAATAACGAACGATTTTATTCAACAATTTCTTCTTTTCCGTGTCAGTCTTCAGCGCACGTTCACAAAATTACCATGATGCTGACGTAGGGCTGGACGATATGGCCAAAATGTATATCATGATATATTTCTTAATTTCGGTCGATACAATATAATTCCGATATCGATATGAACGCTATTTATCTGAAATAGAAATCTTTTGTAACACTATAAATGCCTTTATGATAACTTTTGATCAATTTTAAGCATCCTTGCTAAATAAGTATTAATTTCTATAATATCTTTCCCCAAAAAAATCATAAAAATTATACTGACTCCAGTCTTTTGAATGGAATAGTGTATGTTACAAGAGCTTTTTATTTCAGATAAATGCTGAACTTTGGATCTTTCTATTCATCAAAGAATCCTGAAAAAAAATGTACTCAACTGTTATAAATATTGAAAATCAGCATATTAGAATGATTTCTGAAGGATAACAGGAATAATTTATATTTTAAAAATCTATTCAAATAGAAAGCAATTTTAAATTTTCAAAAACTTTTGACTGGTAGTGTAGGCTGATTATTCTTATAGGGAATAAGAAACAAATGTGCTTCAACCAGAAAAAAAGGGTATGAAAAGTGCTCCGAGTCGCTGCAGAAAACAAAAAAATTGAACAACAAAAACTGGAAATATTGCTGGAGACGGGCTTATTATTGAACATGCAAATTCATTCTCTGCCAGCAGGAGGTGCTTTTAGAGTCATAAAACTAGCGGTTTCTACAGTAACGGCTGTAATCAAAGCAGCTCCGCTCATGAATGCTACTTTATCAGATAAAAATGAAAATGCCATCGAAACTTTTCTGAAGACAGTCGGTTTCCTTCAGAGATTAATTCATATAAAACACCCGCGCCGCGTTTTGATTTTGAAATGTGCAGTGCTCATGTTTATTCAATGAAGTCAAATGCCACAAATAAATCAATGTATGGGAAACACTGGGTATATCGAAATATCAGAAATGTGTTTAAAAATCATATCACCGTTATTGAAAAAAATTATATCGCGATACATATTGATAATGCATTATTGTCCAGCCCTATGCTGACGTAGAACCCGGATGCGCTGTGCCTTGTTTACAAGCAGAGGAATGCACACTCATGTGTTGTGATCAGTGTTGGGCTTGTTACTCAAATGTAGTATTATTACTTAACATTACTTCCTGGCAACAGTAATTAGTTACACTACTAGTTATATTACTTTGCCTTCACGCCCCACAGAAGTTGTTATTGTGTATCTCCCCATAAAATTATTCTAAAATGTTACTAAAGCCGCAGTCACACTAGATTGAGCATGCGAAATTCGTTCGGACGGTGCTGCGAAAAGGGGCGGGAGCAGGATATGACATCACGCGCCAAAATATCCTCACTAGTATTTTACGCAGACCTGCAACTACTGTCACTTTGGAGGGTGGAGATAATAGTTTATTTTAGCCTGTTACTTCTTTGTAATTCGTTAAAGCAATTATTTCAAAGAGTACGATCTGTCAGAAACACTTCCCGGTGTTCCCACTTCCTTATAGTGCCTACAAATCTCCATGCTTCAGTGAAGCTCTCTAAGTTTGTTTTTGACGACTGGATTAATTGAGGAAACACAAGGGGCTTTTGATCTAATCTATGTACGTACAAATGTTTAAAATAATGTACAATGTTCAAACCATAAGTAAAGAAACAAATTAAACTTTACGGAGACTTTTATTTTGGGAATATGATGCAGAATGATCTGAAGCCGCGGTCACACTAGACTTTGAGCATGCGAAATTCGTTCGGACGGTGCTGCGAAAAGGGGCGGGAGCAGGATATGACATCACGCGCCAAAATATCCTCACTAGTCATAATTCTTTTCTATTTAAGTGATTACAATCAGTCACAAGTATTGTTAATCAAGTACGCACACATACAAATCTCATGTAATAAAAAACCACATAAAATTACACGTTTCACTGTTCAAACGTACCATTGGCTCCTGTTTCCCTTGCCACCGCAAACCAAGCCGCTTCTCTTTTTATGTGATTTTTGTAATCTTTTAAAGTTGTGTTTTATAAAACAGGATGATGCGACACTGCTAAAATTAGCGATTCCTCCATTTCTGAGAGGTCACTTTGTGACATTTTGATCTTCTATTGGTCTCACGCGTTCACGTGATGCGAATTCGCAGGTCAGAGTTCACCAAACTTGAACTTTGCTACGTAGCGAAATGCGAAATATCTTCGCACGGGCTTGCGTTTCCGGTCTGACATTCGCATGCGTATGAATGAAAGTCAATGGAGTGAAAAGTGCAGTGTGACCGCGGCTTAACAATATATTTCTGCCTCCTCATTTGACCAAAATCCACATTGGATCGCAGTCAAAAGTTATTTCAAACACTCAGTGGTGCTTGATAGTGACTTTTAAGTAAGTGTTGTATTAATCTTATTAATTTTCTTGTGTAGCTTGAAGCTAATTGTAGATAGATATAATTTCTGTTACCCATATACGGTTATATTTCATGATGTATTTTATCAAAACTAATCACGTAAGTTCGTAAGAAAATGTTTCGTTTTCTAAAAAGATGTTTAATTATAGTAATATAATTTATATCGGGATCAGAGGGATGTGGGTGGGCAAGCCATGTAATGCCAGAGTAGAGTAATGCCACAACTTGCACATCAGTGTTCAGATCATCTTTTCTCCTGACAAAATTAATGTAATGGGAATATTTACATCCGCTGAATGTAAGCTTTTCCATATTCCAAGCTTGTCTGCTGCACTGGTGACTTCATGTGCCTGTGCAAGTTTTGAAAATTATGAAAATAAGTCTAGGAATTATTGGATTGATGGATTTCAAAACAGTAGTGGTTGAGTCATCAAAAGTAACTAGGTAACGAGCTGTTTTATGGATGGGAACTGTAATATTATTACTGAAATCTTATTAGTAATTAGTTACACTACTAGTTACTGCAAAAAGTAATATTATTACTGTAACTAGTTAATAGTAATTAGTTACTGCCCAACACTGGTTGTGATACTCTCGTGAATGCAGGTCGAAGACTGATAAAATTCCGGTTGAACCACTGATGACACACAGAATATTTTAATGATGTCCTTACTATCTTTCTGGGCCTTGAACTTGTCAGTTACGTTGCTGTCTATGCAGGGTCAGAAAGCTCTCAGATTTCATCAAAAAATTTTATTTGTGTTCTGAAAATAAAACGCAGGTCTTACGGGTTTGGAACGACATGAGGGTGAGTAATTAATGACAGAATTTTCATTTTTGGGTGAACTATCACTTTAAGCCTGATGGTCAGCACATTATAAATGATTTAAGTGTATCTCTTTTGCACAGATTTAAGGCAGTCTGAAAATCATCTGTGCTCTTTTCTGAACATGTACAATTGGTGTCTCATCTGATCTGATTTCATTAATTCAGAAAGGCACTCAAGGAGAGAGAGGATGTCTTGGACCATTTGTGTGTTGGAGTTTTTTTTGTTGTTTTTTTTTTGATAACATTATTTTGTACCTGAAACGATTAAGCTCATCCACTGCAGTGAAATTAGGAAACTGATTAATAAACATGCACTTTCATGCAGCTTAGTTTGAATTTATAGTGGTGGTTCTGGGCCGGAAAATTTGGCTCTGTGCTGGCTGCTAAAACCTGCTGGTCTCCAAACAGGAAAGTTGTCGCCAGAGGTCTGGGGATAGAGGGCCAGGATAATCTTTTTACCAAGTAAAGTTTTCAAAACGACAGTCTTTCAGGACTGACAAAAACTACATTGCTCTCATTATTGTGAACAAAGCTGTCTGCACAGGACTAATGCCGTGCATGTTCAGTTAATGGACATCTCGTTTCTGTGGCGTTGCACAGTGGCTTAAGCCACTTTATTTTTTCCCTGTCCATTTAACTTTTTATTCTATCTCTATAAGTACATTAGAGTTTATTGCTATGAGGTTTATTTGTTTTTATCTTCTGATCATTAGGGTTGTGATGGTGAGGAATTTTCCCCACCGGTTAATCGACATGACAACACCAGTAATACTTGTATCATGAGGTGGGGTTGGAGGTTTTCCCTCTTTTGCTCGCTTTCCTTCACTTTTAAATAGCTTGTAAATGCCCGTGAGCATTTCACTTTCGAATTAGCGGCAATTCGGTGTCAACAAAATCACCTTAGATAAACGGCAAAAGTCAACAGGCTTACACCATGAACACCGACTATCGCAGAAGGCCTACTGATCATCAATCTGCTAGTGATTAGATCCAGATCAAAGTACTTGGATTAGTGCTGAGCTAATTTACATAAAAACTGCATGTTTGTTTGAATCTTGATTAAAATGCAGTGGTTTCATGCATTCTGATTCGAATAAAAGGCACAGTCAGGGAAAAACCGTGAAACTGCCAGAACCCTAAAAAAAAGTGATGCAGATTTTTGATCAAACCGCCCAGCACCACCTTGGAACATAAATTCAAAGACTATATGATGTTGGTGGCCAGGTCATGTTATGTCATTGAACCCCCCTCCCCTTACACGCTTTTGTCAGTTTCAAAAAGTTGACAGCTTGGTTAATGGATGGTAAAGTTTTGTGAATTTTTGTGAAGTGAATTTTGATTCAGCAAGTTTGTGTACTTCTCATTTGCTCAGTTGAAAATGGAAGAAGCTATTTGAGGCAAATGTCTTAATGCCATTTGATCACTGATCTTAAAGCGCAGGGCTTATCAGCAAGTTTTTAGTTGTATGCAGGCTTTCTCTTCCTCGTTCCTCATTCTGTTTTTGCTGTAGTCATCCAGAGGATAGTTGGAAAGAGAGAGATATGTGCTGATATGTGTACCAGATGTTACCCAGATTGTCGTAAACAGCATAACATCTGGCACGTATTCTCAACGCCCCCAATTTTCACTTCTCCCTTCCACTGTATTGGAAACTGTATCTACTTAATCTGTCCCATTCACACTCTTTTTGAAAGGGTCTGAAAGGACATGAGGCATTTCTTGCCTCACCCTTTTTGAGAACACCTTACACAACCAAAACAGCCACTTTTCTGCTAAAGGATAGGAGACTCGTTTCAATTTTTTATGCATATGAAACTTGCAAGGAGAGGGACTCATACTAGATGTGTTCACTAAAGGGTCATTAAGTAACAGTTTGAGCTAATTAAACATACACGGGCATGTATGTGCTATATTCATGTGTTTAAAGCCCTCAGTATTAGCAGCACTTATAGGTGACAAAAAACAAATGTGTGTGTGATTCTATTCTATTCTATTCTATATTTTTGTCACTGAAAACTGTTGCTTTCTAAGAGCTTTAAATATAGCTGTGCTTGCTAAGCAGTAAAGCAGCTGTTTTTCTGTTGAGCTATATTCCCATGCTTGCCCACACTGGTCTTGTACAGTAAGTGTGTTCAAAACATGTACAAATAACACGCTCCCATGACTTTGTATGATTTGGATCCCTTAGTAAGGCAGGAACCCTCTTTTGTCTTTCTTCATCTCCCTGGAGTGTTCTCCGATAGCAGTATTCATCTGTAGACATGATGCTATAGAGAATACTCTGTGCTTTGTCCCATTGTCTATACTTCTCCTGTTTTCTATCTGGCTCTTTTCCCAGAGACATTATAGAAGGCCTTGAGTATCCATATCACATGACATCATTTTGAGACATTTAAGGTATTCCTGGTATTTGGCGTTTCACATATTCGATTTCACTTGGCTCCTAACTTTCATGAATTCCCAAATTCAAATTAAGGTGTATCATCACAAAAAAACAAAAAACATAATGGATCAAAATTCAGGGAAAGATCAGGGCCCGGTTGCATGAAAGTTCTTAAGTAATTTGACTTGGGGGTATCCCTGAGGGGGAAAAAATCCCTGAGTTAAGGGATTTCTTTAGGAGCTTTGCAACAAACGTCTTAACGGTCAGCCTAACCTAAGTGTTTATACGAAGCGTTTCACGGTAGTTTCTGGCAACATACGGCAATGGGCGCCGCGGTTACTATAGTTACTACATCTCACAATAAACATATATGTATATATATCTATGACAATAAACAGAACATAATGAAATACAAACCTAACCAACTAAAACACAGACAAACATGAAATAAACATGAGTGCTGCCTGTTTTGCTGCTTTGTGTACAGTTGTTACCGAGGAAACCGCTTTGTTTCTGCAGTGAAAGCGCCTCCTGCTGACCAATGACGGAAAATTTACCAAATGTGAAAATTTACCCATGTTTTGACGTTACAAACACGCAGAGTTGTAAATGTGAACAGGTGGATCGACAAGATAATGCATTATAAAAATCTAAACAGTTAAGACAAATTATATTTATATTGTTATTTAATTAATGTAATAAGCCTAATTGATTAATAATTGTTTAAATTGATATCATAATTGATAAAACTCGTCCATTTACTTAAAACATTATATAAAACTTTTTGTTTTGAGAACCTGTAAGTCATACTTTTTACAGTCATTTTACAGTTGAATATGCTACCATAGTCATTGCCCTACTGCGCTCATATGATATTTTATTTGCGCAGGAGTTAAAAAATGTCTTAAGTCTTACATTTGAGTTTAAAAATCCTGCAGATACTGAGTTTAAAATGACTTTAGGGAGTTATTTTGGTCCCTTAAATTTATTAAGGTGAAATGGATACTAAGGACTTTGTAGCAACACTTAAGGGAACACTTGAATAATTAAGGGGAATACTTAATGGCAGCATTAAGGTTCCTTAAGTTGACCCATAGGTTTTTTTTCTTGCAACCCAAGCTTCACTAAGGGCTCCCTTAACCTTATAACTAAGGGATTTCTTAGCATAAGGATTTTCATGCAACCGGGCCCAGAGCTGCATGTGTGTTCTGTCACTCAAGATCTATATTTGTGTTAGCGTTTACTACTACATGCATGTTCATTTGCAAGCTTTTAATGAGTCACTGTAAGAATCATGTTTTAAAGTATTTTTATTAATTGAACTGAAAAAAAAAAACAACAACAACAAAAAATAGCAGCACATCATTGACTCCTATATTGATTTCCATACACTTAATGCTTCAACATAAAGCAACCGTTGTGGCTGTTCAAAAAAGTGATAATACTTTGTTTTTTATTTTCCGCAACCGATAACACTTTAGTGCCAGCTCAGGAGCTGGAGAGATGGTTAATGAGCGAAATGTGTTGCTGCATATTGATCGTGTGGAATGTACTTGGCAAACAAGAGACATATTCATTGTGTTGATGAATACCTAAGAGAGATTACTCTCAGATTACTCATTAATTATGGGCTATTTGTCCAGGTATCTATCCATACCACCCTAAACTGCGTTGAGACCTCAAAACCTTTGGATTGGGTCTATTAATTACAGTTGTCAGATGCTGATTTGATTAACAGAGTCTTTGTGACAAAGCAATTGTGAAGCGTTCTCAGAATTCATAAGTAGTGCACATATCATTGATTGTATTTATAATCTGATCTGTATTTATAGTAAAATCTGAAGTTTTTAGAACAAGGTTTGAAAATTAAAACCAAGTGTATTTGAGGTCCTTTATGAAACATTTGAGGTTTTACTGGTGCTGATCTGTTTTAAAGGTAGAGGTGTATATATTCCCACTGTTTTTGGAGAGAGACATATGAAACTGGGTCTCCAAACACTGACAGCTCGTGATTTTGTGTGGCTCTTACTGCTGACGTCAGTGCACACACACACACAACTCAGCTGAACCACAGCGACAGTTGTGTTGGTTCACAATGATCAGCAGTAAAGAAACCTGACAAAAGGTGTTTCTAAGAGTCAGACAGCTCCACTAAATCATTTATAGTCTTACTTAATAGGAGCATGGAAGCAGATTTTACTTGTCGGTCACATTGGATGTTTATATTTAAACAAATCAGCAATAGTTTGATAATGTAAGGCATTAGGACTGCCTACTACAGGAGAGATGTGGCATTGCTGTTAATGCATTGCTCTCACGTAGACATTTTTCTGTATATGGAAAAATGTATTCCTTTTTCCTGACCACTTTTCTTACCAGTAGGTTAATAGTCTACTAATCTCAAATGAATTTATGACCCATTGTTTTGTCAGCATAACTCTTTCAGGTTTGACTTGAGTTTCTACTAAACTCCACCATGAAATATCTGCTGTTAAACCAGCTGTCACCTCCTCCTGTTATTTATACCACCTTGGTAAATGTTCACTTGCAACAATGTTTTATGATAAAGGTGGTTTTACTTAAAGAGATAGTCCATTCAAAAATGAAAATTCTGCTCACCCTTATGCTTTTCTAAACCTGATATTAAAAAGAAGATATTCTGAAGAATGTGTTTATTTTAGGGCTGCACTATATATCGTTTCAGCATCGATATCGCGATGCATGCATCTGCACATTTCAGGATGTGCGATGTTTGGTATAGTGATCGCTAATCCGTATGGACCAGGAAACGTAGGTGATTCTTGGATTAATTGCAAAGTTTAACCGTCATACAATGAAGGTTCATCATTTGAATGTTTTAGGTCCTGTCGTTTTAAACATTCAAGTGATTTTAAACCATTCGAGCTCGAGAAGGTGCAAAATAGAGCTCAATTATAAACACGCGCTGTTTTCTGTGCTCACACACAGAGCCACGCAGATGCACATGAACACCGAATTCCACTCACTTCATCTATTTGTGCCTGAAATGACACTTACACGTGAAATTGTCAAAATGCATGTCTCTGCAAGTATCCTTGTAAACACAGTTGCTTATGGTTTAGGTGAAGGTAAACAATTGAGAAAGAAAATGGATGTGTAACATAGGGTTGCAGCGATTTAACCAGTTTCACGATTAACCGTGCTTTAAAACGTCACGGTTAATTAATCGTAAAGGCTTCGCTACACCGAGTGTTTCTGTTGCACGGAACAAAACTGCTGCAACTTGCGCAAAACGAAAACGAAGTTACACTAGCGGTGCACCATCTTAAAATGCCGTGATTATCAGAGACATTGGAGGCTACTACACACACTAGATTAAATGAATAAATGCATAATAATCGTAATAACCGTGAAACCGCGATTATTCCTCAGACAATAATCGTACCAACAAAATCTATAATCGTTGCATCCCTAGTGTAACAGTATATATTGGTTCCCAGCAGTTTATTGTTCCTGTTGCTTTCTGTGTCATGAATGTTAAACAACAAAACATCACTTTTGTAGCTTTAACACAGATTTATTAGATTTAATTTATACAGTGAAGACTATGCAGTGTTATTTTACATTTGATTATGCAATTTCTGTACCTGAATACTGTTAGACTTACCTGAAAAATATAAAGCATTGTTTATTTCATTTGTGTCTTTGCTCTGTTATATTTATGTATGCTTGTAATTTCTATGCTGATTTACTTGCCTACAAAATCACCCCAATCATTGATTTTTATTTTTTCCCCAAATAGAGCTAAGTCATCTGGTGAATTTGTTTTCACCCCATATTGCAATATATATCGCAGAAAAACAAAATATCGCAATGTGAGTTTTTTCCAATATCGTAAAGCCCTAGCTTGTTTTGTCATATACAAGCAAAGTCAGTGTTGTTTTAGACTCTATTGACAAAATATATTTTATGCTCCACAAAAGAAAAAAGTCATACAGGTTTGGAACGACATGAGGGTGAGTAAATGATAACAGCATTTAAATTTTTGCCTGAACAATGTCTTTATTGTAATATGTAACTTAGACTAAGTGCCACTGGTGTATTTCTTTCGTTTTTTTTTAGGAAATGCCTGGCAGTGCCTTAAGGAGGTCTAGCATCCCAGATAGAGCTACTAATACAAACAATGCTTTTTATCTTCTAAGTAGGGAAGAATTTAGTAGGCATTACGTGTGTGTGTGGTATGTAAGAAGAGGAGGGGGAGTGAGAAGGAGTTTCTAAAGGGTGTAGTGAGACAAGTCTTAACCTGCCATTCTCAGCATTGGTTGCTGAGTGGAATGGTTGCTAGGCTTCAGCTAGCACAGTCACAGCGGTGAGATGTCCTTTCTCCGTCTCTTTCACACTAACGTTCACACTCACAAACAAACATGCAGACGGACACTCAACTTTGATATCTGTGCTTCTGTTCTTCAGCTACACTGATCAACTCTTCTTATTCACATCAAAGTATTTGTGTACTTTTGAGTTGTGTTGGTTTATGTTGTTTCAGGTGTTTCCCTCAGGCAAATGCAATATTGGGCCAGATGAATGTTTTCTTCTCTTGTTTTTCTAGTGGGATTTTACTGAGACATAGTTGAGTTGACTGAGGTCAGGCAAATATTGTTTTAATGAAATATGTGGACCACTGAATTTCTGGAATGCTGTGAGCAAGTTTTGCAATCAGTTGTTTTTAAGACCCCTTGATGTGTTGATGCAAGTTTGGGTGGGACATTTTGAAGAAATCATCAACATCATAGACATGAACCATGAGATGATAGTCTCTCTGTTGGTTATGTTAGCACGTACATGTGTGCTAATGCTAACTGGACAATTAAAGCACTTCATTTACTGGAGTAACACTTACTTGGTCTTTTTAAGGCAATCGGTTTGCGTGGTTTTAACAAGTAAATTGGATTGCTGTTCAATTAAATACAACTGAGAAATTCCAAGTTGCAGTAAATGTTAGTTTAGTTAGCTCAGTTTAAATGAGTTATTTGGAATACACATCTAGTATATTTGACTTAAAATTAATTAGTTGTTGAAAAGTGTTTTTTTTTATTGCTTCAAGGCAATTGGTTTGCATGTTTTTTTTTTGTTTTTTTTTTTAAAGTAAGGTTAATTAGATTTTACAGTGACGTTTTGATTTGATTCTTTAATCATTATTTATCTAAGCAAGTTGTAAGTATCAAAGTTTAATAAACGGATGTAATTTGTACATGGGTTTATGGTTGAATGTAGTGCTGGGCGGTATGACCAAAAATTTATATCACGGTATTTTTCACGGTACATGACGGTATTTTTTTTTTTCATGCATGACCGGGTGTTAACCATATTTTCTACTGATTGAGAGAGGAAATACTGCAGTATATTGACTTAGAAGGTCCTATTTTACTGTCATGGTGAGTGAATATTGTCAAAAAATACCACACTATATAGTGACTAAACACGACCCCTTTTAATACATGTTAACCAGGAGTCACTCTCATTTATAATCGTGGCATCATCTGATAAAATCAACATGCACCTACACTATGCGGTTGTTTTGGCTATATTACTTTTTTGTCTCGTGCAGCGCACTGCCTGCATCTGAGTAACGAACTATAAAAAACAACAAACAAAAAAGTGCATGTGATATTAACAGACGAACTACGCTCATATTTATAATTCCAAACAATCAGTAAGCGACAAGTGCTAGGAAACGCTGTTTTGTACTCATTTATTGACAAATCGGCTGCGGTGCGGCCAACTGAATGCGCTGCTTCTCTGCCGCTCACTGCACAGAACAGACACCGAGAGAGGTGACACTTCTCCGGGAAAGTCAGACCTCGCGTTCGCGGGACAGCACTGGCGAAATCTTCCAACTGAACCATAGCTAAGGTTTATCCAAAAAAGTCGCTAGGTTTGTCAGTATGAATATTCTATGGAAAAAAGCAGCTAAAAGGGTCTGAAAGTTGCTAAATCTACTGCTAAAGTCGCGCTCGTGTGTGTGAGACGCGGGAGCTGATGGCAGGGGGCGGTGGATATTTGTGGCGGTCAATGTGGATATTGTGGATGAGTTCTTCTGTGTCATCACGTTCTATTAGTTCTACAGCTTCAGTTTCGGAACTTTCACGCTTAGTAACACATACAGCTGTTCCCTCAACACAGTGCAACAGTGAAAAGGGACCCCTTTCAAACAGTGTCGCGTTCCGAACGTTGTTTAAGCGACGTACACCGGTATTGCGGTATTTTAAAAATTCATATCATAACAAAAATAAACACCGGTATTCGGTATGAACCGGTATACCACCCAGCACTAGTTGAATGAAAGGATTGCAGGAACAGTCGTCTATCTTAGTGGTTAAGTCAGTCCATTAGGGGGCTCCAGTGATATTGTAAGGGAAAGAATTGAAATGTGTGAGAGAAAGTGCTGTCACGCTACGCTATTTTCCACCACAGACCAGAATCCACAGAAATGGGAGCAGGAGAGGTCACTATAATGTAAAGCCAAAAATCCAAAGCATTCCCCACCATGACTGTTATTATTAAAGGGACTACTTCCTTTTCACTTTTTTAGTTTCTGAGATATTTCACTCCTCTTTCATTTTTCTCTCTTTCTCCCATGTTATACACATTTAATCAAACTGAAGAGTTTTGATAGCATCTTCTATCCAGCTATTCAGAATTCAGAAGTTTTCAGAATTTTTAGGATTTTTTTTTCAGTATCAACAAGTACACAAACAAATCTGTAGAAATATCAGAGCATCAAAGCTCAGAATTTTATGGTTCTCTTTCATGGTTTAGACTGCTTACACATTTTAGAGCGGCGCACTCCAAAGCTCCATAAAAGTTGAACTTTTAAATAAACGTAAGTTGCAGAGGCTGTTTATTTTGGCCCCTTGACATGGGAAGGGACCCTATTTAATTTAGTTTGAAAAAACAATTAAAAGAGGGGTGAGTTATAGTGGGAGTTATTTAGTCTGGAATTCATCCTCATTCATCAGAGTGGTGATAGGGCTCTGCTCTGGTGGAATAAGATGCCTCTGCTTTGATAGAGACGTTGGACTGGCGCCGGCCAACAGAGGATGAACTCAGAAGTCATGACTCCCCTGTCTAGAATCCATTGAGATATGCTGTGCCACCCACTGTCCCTCCTGACTGAATGATGAATAAGGCATCTGCTCTGGCTGCATTCAGTCTGGTTTAACATTTTGTGCATTTCACTGATACTGATGACCAATTTCATTTGTATCATACACTACCTCTTTTTTTCTTTAGGACACATAAATTAATCAAAAGTGACAGTGAAGACGGTTATAATGAAATAGAAAATAGTTATATTTCATATAAATGCCGTTCATGTGAACTTTCTATTCAGTAATAAGCAACATAACTGTCTTCAACTTTGAAAATAATACAAAATGTTTCTTGAGCACCAAATCAGCATATAAGAATGATTTCCGAAGGATCATGTGACACTGAAGACTAGAGTAATGCCTGCTGAAAATTCAGCTTTGCCATCTCTGGAATAAATTACATCTTAAAATATATTCAAATAGGAAAAAGTTATATTATTAAATGGTAATACTGTTTCACAATATTACTGTTACTATATTTTTGATCAAATAAATGCAGCCTTTAAGACTTAAACCAAAAACATTAAACTAAATCTTATTTCCATATCCACTGTTATTTTGTTACATGTTACAATATATAGCGATGATTAGTAGTGCATGCATGTTACCCAAACACAGGCATGGGCATGCTGATGAGATGTTAAAGGGATAGTTCACCCAAAAATGAAAATTACCCCATGATTTACTCACCCTCAAGCCATCCTAGGTGTATATGACATTCTTCTTTAAGACAAATACAATCGGAGTTATATTAAATAATGTCCAGGCTAATCCATTCTTTATAATGGGAGTGGATGGTAGCCCAAAATTTGAAGTCCAAAAAATTGCACCCATCCATTATAAAAGAAGTCCACACGGCTCCGGGGGGTTAATAAAGGCCTTCTGAAGCGAAACTATGCATTTGTGTAGGAAAAATATCCATATTTACAACTTAATAAACCTTAACCTCTAGTTTCCGCTAACTGTCGTATGCGCGTTCACGAGAGAGTGGTGTCCAGCGAATGGCGTAGGCGTAGCGTAAGCTCCGGTGAGAATATGCTAGTCTCGCGAGAAACTTGTTTTGTTTACAACAAAGGAAAACCAGTGTCCTCTTGGCTTATATCGAAATCCTCCGACATTTTTCTTTACAAATCCTCGTTTTGTACTATTAATTCGTGACTGGTGTTTTGTGTCGCTCTCTCCTCTGCGCTTCCACGTTCGTCACTTCTGCGTTCGTCACCGCGTTTGCCTACGTCCTACATCATCCGCTGGATGCCACTCGTGAACGCGCATACGACAGTTAGCGGAAGCTGGAGATTAAAGGGTTAGTTCACACAAAAATGAAAATTCTGTCATTAATTACTCTGCCCTCGTGTTGTTCCAAACCCGTAAGACCTTCGTTCATCTTCGGAACATCTCCGAAGTACATCTCATGGTACTGTCGTAAACGCGCGTCCAAAGTGACGCAGTAGAGACGAAAATGTGGAATAAAGTCGTTAATTTTGTTTTCTTTGCACAAAAAAGTATTCTCGTAGCTTTGTAACTTTATAGTAGGCTTGCTGCAATAGACGGTGTTTTCGGTTATACTGGTGTTAAACCGCAACACCGGTTACGTCATTTGCCTACCGCAGCACCGCCCCCCACCGTCGTTTAGATTTTTTTTATAGTAACAAAAATAATTTAGCCTAGTTCAGTTAGAACTTTTAAAAACTAAACGCTTGTTTCTTATTTATTTGGTTCCACAGTGTTTGCTGATTACTTTATTTAAACTTTGTGTATTTTATTTATTTTATTTTACATCAAGGTGTATAATGCCGTGCCTCCAAGCTTTCTTATTCGTTTGCTAATAAACGTTCTATGTTTCTTATTTATTTGGTTCCACAGTGTTTGCTGATTTTCAGTTTATATACCTATTTAAACTTTGTGTAGCCTAAGTAATTTGTTATTTTATTAGGCATATATGGTGTATTTTTATTCGTTTTGTTAATAAAAGTTTGACGTTGTTGTTGCTTGAATTGAATCAATGCCGAATTGCCGCTAATTTGAAAGTGAAAGTAAAACGCCACGGCGCTTTTTCAAGCCATTTGAAAGCGAAGAAAAGAGGGAAACTGAAATGAACTAACACCCCCCACCCAACCCCAACGGTGATACCGGTATTACCGGTGTTGTCACACGTCGATTAACCGGTGGGAAAATTTCCTCACCGTCACAACCCTACTTTACAGTTGAACCACTGATGTCACACACGGACTACTTTATCGATCATCTTGGTACTATTCTGGACCTTGAACGTGGTAGTTACCTTGCTGTCTATGGGAGGGTCAGAGAGCCCTCATATTTCATCAAAAATATCTTAAATTGTGTTCCGAAGATGAACGAAGGTCTTACGGGTTTCGAACAACACGAGGGCAGAGTAATTAATGACAGAATTGTCATTTTTGGGTGAACTAACCCTTTAAAAAAAAATCATCAGACCATGTGACTCAAACCAGACGCAGG
>NW_015641476.1:2220970-2225521 GCF_001515625.1 Sinocyclocheilus rhinocerous | reverse complement strand
GCAATTTTTTGGACTTCAAATTTTGGGCTACCATCCACTCCCATTATAAAGCATGGATTAGCCTGGACATTATTTAATATAACTCCGATTGTATTTGTCTGAAAGAAGAATGTCATATACACCTAGGATGGCTTGAGGGTGAATAAATCATGGGGTAATTTTCATTTTTGGGTGAACTATCCCTTTGTTTCATTCATCTCTTATCTGTTGATATTCTCAGTGTTTGCAGAATAATGAGCATCCAGAATAATGAGAACTCTGCTCTCAGACACGACTTGCTTTTAGTTTTAATTGAGAAGCTTTTTGATGAATGGTCAGGGATTTAATATTTATAAGAGACTTAGGGTAACACAAATGTATTGAGTTGCTTAATGGTGTCACTGATATCGCCAGATTCTCCCATGTTGGTTTTGACATTTGTTAAGAATTCTACAGTGGGGGTCTGAAGAAGGATGAAACATGAGGATGACACTGGACAGGTCAGCAGAAATCTGATCTTGCGCTTTCCCCAGCTGTCGGAAGTAGAGGAAAATAGCAGGGAAGTGTTCTGACCACTAGGTCAAAGGTCAGATCAGAAGGTTTTCATCAAACAGTTGGACAAGACCCAACTGTGTGTCTATGTTCCAGTCTGGCCCGGTTTTGTTTTTGCAAAATCTATATTCTCCTCAGTTTCTCCCACAAAGAGACAGTGATTGAGACAACTTAATACTTTGTGCACTGTAATATTACAATCAATGCTAAATAAACACCTCTTTCTTTAATCACTCTCCCTAGTATGGTGTTTTTTATATCAAGATTATAGTATTACCAATAAAAATACCAGTGAGAATTACAATACTTCATTTTTGATACCACCAGAGCAATATTCAAATGAATTCAATCCTTTGATTAAAGTTTAATATTATTTGCAATTATCTAAAATAAATTAAATTAAAACAATGGCATGTAGCCTTCAGGTGATTCTCAACTGATCAACGTTGCTTCAAGTTTTTCCAAGTGTTTAAGTAAAAAGTTAGTAGTAAAGAAATTAAGTACAGTCACACACACACACATGTATGTATGTATGTATGACGCTAATATCGTTATCTTTATAGTTATCGCTCTTGGTGTGAACGGGGCTTAAGGCACACCTGTGCAATAATCATGTTGTCTAATCAGCATCTTGATATGCCTCACCTGTGAGGTGGATGGATTATCTTGGCAAAGGAGAAGTGCTCACTAACACAGAGACAGACAGATTTGTGAACAATATTTGAGAGAAATAGGCATTTTGTGTACATAGAAAAAGTCTTAGATCTTTGAGTTCAGCTCATGAAAAATGGGGGCAAAAACAAAAGTGTTGCGTTTATAATTTTGTTCAGTGTATATGTCTGTCTCCTACTGTAATAACACCATAAGAGATAACTGACGTTAACTGGTGGGGTCTGAGCCAACTACCTTATAGTTGCTTGCAACCAAAAATTAGACAATGTGTGAGAAACAGATAGGCCCTATGTCTGTTAACTCAGTTTCGCTGTTGCCATGGCAGCAGTACACCTTGTCAGTCATAATGGGCATGTCAGTGGGCCGAGACTGCCAACAGCCAATATCTATCTCCGTTTAGCTATAGTGTACGTGTAAACACAACATCTTCCAATAGTTCCTCTCTGCCTTTCTTTAGCATACCGACACACTTCGCTGAGATCATCAAGATGCCTTGCATCCATTAGCCCAGCGCTCAACAACAGACACTGGACCTTAGCATAGCAGTAGACCTTCAAAAGTCTCCAGTTAACTACAGTGTGCGTAGTAATGACAGGTTAGACCTTATAATACAGCTCAAACACCACCAGAGACTTACAAAACAAGTGATTTACACATAATCTGAATGTGTTAATGAAAAGGGCAGTTTAATGAGATATGAGTTCATAGCAGAGAGCTGCTGTGAAATGATAAAAATCTGATTTTTAACATGAAAGGGATGAATTTCTGAAGTGAATGTTGGACAGTGTTATAATAGTAATATTGTACTATTGTAGTATTATAATAGTACAATACTATTATATTTATATTTTGAGTTGGCTTTTTTATATGCTCAGTTTTCATTTTAGTTTGAAAGTTTTGGTAATTTTTTTTTTTGATTTTGTATATATATATTTTTTTTAGCTTTTTATTTTATTTTAGTTCTAGTAATTTTAGTACTTCAGCTTTAACTTATTATATTTCAGTTAGTTGCCAAGGCAATATTTCTGTATTTTCATTTGTTTTTTTTAGTTTAATTTTATCATTTAAAGGTCCCATATTGTCAAAACTGAAATTTATCGACCTGTTCTCAGCAGAGCTCCTGAGAAAGGAGCTGTACAAATATATTGAGATGGTTTTTGGTACTTATACCGCAAATATATATTCTTAAGGACATCAAAACCTAAAATAAATCTCCAGAAAGGTGTAAAATATGGGACCTTTAATATTTATATTTTATTTCAGCTTTATTTCAAACCTGTTTGCCATGCTTGGCACTAAAAATTTGGACACATTAAAAAATGTGACCCAAGATTTTTTTTTTTATACAAAAAGGGGATATAACGCCAGTATTCTCTTCTTCAGGCTTGTGATATCCGGCTGTGAGATGGTTTTGATATGGAATTAGTGATGGGGTAGGCTGAACTCAAAGAATCCTGTTCTTTCCCTCTCTTCCCACCTTCAGCAATCCCACCCTCTACAGTCGCTTGAGAGGGTTACGTCTGCCTCCAGAACTTTCTAAATCCAGCATGACCGCTCTCTGCTCCACTTTGAAGGGGCTGATTCAAGAGCAGCTCATCCATCTGTGGTTAGTGCAGCACTAAATCAGACTTGTTGATGTGTAGATGGCATGTCGCTGGTCTGATGGGATGAGAGATTTTCTGTGTGAGTAGAGTGGAAATATGACCAAAACAGTTTTTTAGCTGCAGGTGTCCTTACAGGGAGCAGCGAAGATGAATGTGTTGAGTGAGCTGTTGTGCAGATTTCAGCTTATGCCATTAATAATTCGTAGCTGTCAACATATGGCCCTGGGCTAGTGCAGGTTAGTAGTTCAAGCACTGACACGGTTACTCTTTTATTGTTTTTTTTGTTTTTTTTTGGCAAGGAGACATACTTGATTGCTCTTTGTCGCACCCATAATAACTGCCTGGTTTTGCTCTATCTCTTATACTCTCTATGTGTTATCTTTGTATATCTGGACACAAGTATCTATAGCTTTTTTCTATGTGTCTTGATTTATGGCCATGTACGTTTGCTGTTGCCAGGCAAGACTTTGTGGGTGTGTATGTGTGTGTGATTTGGGATGGGGGATAGGGTTTCATTTTTACAAGGTGTTGACATGAATTATAACACATAGAGTCACCCAGACTGCCCGGCAGCCAAGATTCAACCTAGATAGATTGTCCAACCAGAGAGCTTATCACTTCATACCTTGTTGGTCCTATTAACCTGTTTGTGTTGAAAACATGCCATAGAGTGTGTTTTTGTGTAGATTTCATGGGCACGTTAAATCTGCACTAGAAAAACGACACTCCCTATTACTCAACTTTTATAAACAAACCAACCTGTTTGCACCTGTCCCTTATATGCAGATGAATTTTGTTCATGCATGACATATTCACACACACACACACGTCTATTGTACCTAGAGGTTGAGACTTTTAATGAGTTTTAATTTGAATCAATAAATGCATTGATCATGATTTTATTCTTTTTTTTCTGGAAAAGAAAATGAGTGCACTAATCTTTGCAGATGTAATGAATACTGCAATACTAAGTGCTTGATGTATTATTCCAACAATAAAAATTCTGTCCTTTACTCACTCTCATGTCGCTCCAAACCTGTATGACTTTTATAAAATATTTAGGGAAAGGGGTCTCTTGTTTATATAATGAAAGTCAAGAAATATTTTACCATTTATGAAAATACCATCTTTTGTGTTCCACAGAGGAAAAAGTCGTAGAGGTTTATAATGATATGAGGGCGAGTAAACGATGACAGAATTGGGGTGAACTATCCTTTAATCGCTTTCAGTGTTGCTGACATTAAACCTGCCGCGACGTCTGAGGAGTCGTTATTTGATGTGAGAGCTACAGCAGAAGGCATTATTAGGGGCCAAGCACCGAAGGTGCAATGTATTTTCTACTGATTGAGAGAGGAAATACTGCAGTATATTGACTTAGAATGCCCTATTTTACTGTCATGATGAGTGAATATTGTCAAAAAATACCACACAAAATAGTGACTAAACACGACCCCTTTTAAATACATGTTAACCAGGAGTCACTCTCATTTATAATCGCGGCATCGTCTGATAAAATCAACATGCATCTACACTAGGGATGTAACGTTTCACTCAACTCCCGATTCGATTCGATTCACGATTTTGATTTCCCGATTCGATTCAAGATTATTATTATTTTTTTTTACAAAATGAGATTTAAGACAAATTATAAATTAAATGTGTCCTTTTATTATTGCTTGGACAAAATGCTGCACATTTCTTTGTGAAATTGAAATATAACACTATAATAATATACTAATATAGC
>NW_015641476.1:2213275-2219833 GCF_001515625.1 Sinocyclocheilus rhinocerous | reverse complement strand
GAGTTCTTCTGTGTCATCACGTTCTATTAGTTCTACAGCTTCAGTTTCGGAACTTTCACTCTTAGTAACACATACAGCTGTTCCTTCACCACAGTGCAACAGTGAAAAGGGTTTCAAACAGTGTCGCGTTCCGAACGTTGTTTAACTGTTAACCCGCACCGGTTAACGGTGGCGGGCCGGAAGGGCGTGTTTAGGTGTGTCTGTGCTTTTAATTACCTTTGTTTTAAAACACTACATTTTTGGGAGTATCATCTTCAAATTTGAATCAAAATATGGTCAGACATTCAGCTTTATCTTTATGGTGTTTTCAGGCCATTAGCATTAAAGCCTCATCCTTTTTTCCCTTAGTGAATTTCATTCAAAGATATCGTGAGTCACTTTCATGTACATTTTACCTTGTTTTACTCTGTTGCTATACTAATTTTGAGTTATTATGACTCCAGAGTAACAAAGGTTCAAGTGTCTAGTTTCAAACAATACCAGATTTATAAATATAGACCATAGGGTTCAAGAGCTACAGACATTTTTATTTGGGTATGTCGTTTTTCAGAAAATGCTCAAAAACAGGGGCGCACAGTAAGTGGTTCAGCGACATACACCAGTATTGCGGTATTTAAAAAATTAATATCATATCAAAAATAAACACCGGTATTCGGTATGAACCGGTATACCACCCAGCACTACTTCAGACCATACTGACGAAAAGTTATGGATTTTGTGTCAATTTTGTGTTATTGTTTAACACATCAACGGATTTGCTGGAATGATGCCAAACTGTGTCAGAGGCTGTATCTCTGCAAAGCTTTGACATATTGACACCAAACTTTGTATGTGCCATTGTCACCTCAAACTGACCACGCCACATTAATTTGGGTAACCTATTGGTCAAAAGTGATAAACCATTCATATGAAGTCATTAACCATTAATAATGAAATTTCCAAAAATGCTAATAACTTTTGGATAAATTAGCCTATTTTAATGAATCTGGTCTCAAAATATTCCTTGGGTCTTGCTGAGAACATGGATAAAAATTTTGCAAAAGTCGGCCGAACTCCCTGTCTGCCATTTTGATTTTCTGTAAAAAAAAAACTACTTTTCGAACCCCTCCTAGACCATATGTCTGATTTTCACCAAATTCAAGTCGGATCATCTTCAGAATGTGCTGCCAAAAAGTTATGGATTTCGTGTCGAGACAAAACAGTTTTTGTATAGCGCTGCAGCAAATTTGAGGCATGATGCCAAAATGACTCTGAGGTTGTATCTCTGCAAACCTTTGACATATTGACACCAAACATTGTGTGTGCCATTGTCACCTCACACAGAACACACCACATCAATTTAATAACAGCGCCACCTATTGGTCAAAAGTGATAACCCGTTAAATCATATTACTAGTGGTTGTATTTATGATTTTTGTATCAATTTAATAACAGCGCCACCTATTGGTCAAAAGTGATAACCCATTAAATCATATTACTAGTGGTTGTATTTATGATTTTTGTGCCATTTTGACTAAAATCGTCTTAAAATGGCTTCAATTACTCATTGCTGCTGTTGGTTTGATGCTTGCTACCTTGTTTCTGTAGTGCTAGGCCCCGATAATTGCTGCTTGCAGCTATATTTATGGTCTCAAAATATTCCTTGGGTCTTGCTGAGAACATGGATAAAAATTTTGCAAAAGTCGGCCGAACTCCCTGTCTGCCATTTTGATTTTCTGTAAAAAAAAACTACTTTTCGAACCCCTCCTAGACCATATGTCTGATTTTCACCAAATTCAAGTCGGATCATCTTCAGAATGTGCTGCCAAAAAGTTATGGATTTCGTGTCGAGACAAAACAGTTTTTGTATAGCGCTGCAGCAAATTTGAGGCATGATGCCAAAATGACTCTGAGGTTGTATCTCTGCAAACCTTTGACATATTGACACCAAACATTGTGTGTGCCATTGTCACCTCACACAGAACACACCACATCAATTTAATAACAGCGCCACCTATTGGTCAAAAGTGATAACCCATTAAATCATATTACTAGTGGTTGTATTTATGATTTTTGTGCCATTTTGACTAAAATCGTCTTAAAATGGCTTCAATTACTCATTGCTGCTGTTGGTTTGATGCTTGCTACCTTGTTTCTGTAGTGCTAGGCCCCGATAATTGCTGCTTGCAGCTATATTTATTATTATTATTATTAGAATCATTATTACTTTTCTTTAAATGTGATTTCAACATTACAGTACTTTTACTTTCATTAAGGCCCACCTCAAACTGTTGCAACATAGTTGGAAAAACATAATTCTCTTGAATTACTAGGATAGTCAAACCCATTCATTTGAAAAGGGTGTCCTGTCCACATACTTACAACCATTTTGTGTTTACGTACATGTGTGTATGTATAATAGTGTAAACACATTAGTCAAAATATTGGCCACGAATTACTAGGATAGTCAAACCCATTCATTTGAAAAGGGTGTCCTGTCCACATACTTACAACCATTTTGTGTTTGCGTACGTGTGTATGTATAATAGTGTAAACACATCAGTCAAAATATTGGCCACACCTGTTCATTCTTTATTATACTTTTTTTTTTTTCATTTTACAACAATAG
Source organism: Sinocyclocheilus rhinocerous (assembly GCF_001515625.1). Lineage (NCBI taxonomy): Eukaryota > Metazoa > Chordata > Actinopteri > Cypriniformes > Cyprinidae > Sinocyclocheilus > Sinocyclocheilus rhinocerous. The sequence continues at coordinate 2,217,225 of NW_015641476.1, read as the reverse complement.
TAAGTTAATCGAAGCTATGAAATGACACACCTGGAAGTATGAAGATTATGAAGTGACTGTTGAACTAGCCTTTGCATAGATTACAGCTCTACAAAACTAATTTCAATGCTTGAATCCTAAATCTTCATTAATACATTATCAATCACGTGTGCCCAAACAAACAGAAACATAGTTTATATTTTCTTTGGTCTCGCTCTTTAATATGGCACTGAATTACAGTTGTGAGGTATTTAGCATATTCACCCAGTGTCCTCTGCAAAAGACTGAACAAAACAGAAATAGTCCACACATTCACACACTCACTATTGTGCTTATTTAAGGTACTAGACCCTATATGCATCCATTTCAGTTTCATTGTTTCTATGGGACTGAGCAGGTTTTGAGAGTCGATACCCTGCCCAGCGCCCCACATATGACATGCTATATGTGTGGGTATTCTCACATGTATTCTGCTGTATCAGTGGGGCTAGAGGGGCGTATTAAGGGGTAACCGAACTCCCCCACTGGCACTGGTGTGAAAATCTAATGCGTCCCTGCAGCCTTTTGATCCACTTTCAAGTCTCTCACCTACCAAATTAAAAGCTGACGTCTTGCTTTTGGAAATAGATATTTTGCGTAGTGTTTGTCTTGCAGATACAGAGATGGCATGAGGCAATTGTAAACAGGGTTTCAGGCTCCATATGCCAGACAGCTGAATGTAAAAAGCCGACACCTAATCCTGCTACCGTTTGCTTCATTCGTCAGCTCAGACCCCCACAGTGCGAGTGAGGCTGGAAGCGTCTCCTCAGACCGCCAGATGATGACCTGGTCTGGACCAGAGACTTTAATCTCCTAGAGATTAATGGTTGAAGCTTTATGTGAGGCCGTGGCTGCGGAGGGGGATACAGTATGTGCCTGCAGCACTGAGGTTTCTTTCATTAGGCTGGCCTTGTTGCTCACGGGTGTCACCGTAACGGTTACTCATGGACTAGATATGCTAGGATGGTTTATTATTAGCAGTTCTACCCCAATCAGTCATTGGAGGAAGGTCTGAGGTTCAAAAATAAAGAGGTAACCACTCTGAGCTTGTCTGTGTGCTGTTTACAGAGATATTTTAGAAATGGAAGAGCTTGCATATTTACCGCCAGAGGTTGAACAACCTTGCCATTTGGCATAGAGGAGCAAAGCAGATACAGACAGAAACAGAGGAGAAGAGAACTGAAAGCAAGATAGAGGCTGTATGGATTGGAGGGCGGTCTGACAGAGAGGAGAAGAGACAGAAACTCAGCCCCAGAGGAGGAGCTGCTGTCCCGGGGCTGGTACCTGTGCTACAGCGGCTGACTCTCTGTGTGTTTGTGCCGTTTCTCGTGCCGTGATGAAGTCTCGTGGAGAGGCTGTGGGCTGGAGAGAAGTTCGCGGACTCTGCCAAAGTTTCTGGTCCCGAGGCGCAGGTTGCCTGCTGGAGAGGGGGATTCATCTGAAGACCACAAACACACAAACACTCGTTGGCTGAGTGTTCATTTGGTCGGACAGAACCTTTTCATATTTTTGTACTTCTCTAGACCACGGCAAAAGGACCACCAAGATGAGTCGATGGCTCAAATGCACCTCCATGTACTTTGTAGGTATCAAGAGATTCTCCAGTAGTACTTTTCCTCTAAACTTTGCTGTGCTCTGAGTTTTTAGTTTGTCTTATGTATGCAAAGGCTGGAGGGATTGAGGCTGATATTGAATTGAGTGTATATGTGTGTTTGGAACTGATCCAGTGTGGGAGAATTACTTATAGCTTTCTCCATAAATTCAAGGAACTTAGGAATACAGCAGGATTCTCCTGGAGAGTGAACGGTTATCCTGAGACCTTTGGAGCTTTTTTGACTTTTGAAAAGCTTGTGTGAACTTGTATGATCATGCCAGGCTTAAAGCATCTTTTGTTGATGCAAAAGCTTTTCTTTTTCTTTTTTTGATTTGAGTAATGTTAACACTACTCTAAATTATCAATTTCCTCTGGTGTTACTTTGGTTCATAAGTTATTTAGTGTCCTTGATGACTACAAGCCTTTATTAATTTATTATTTTATTTTAATTTCATTTTTATTGACATTCAACATCATATAAACATTTCCATTTCCATCAGATACATAGAAAACCCATTTTTTCCTGTGAAGTTTTTTTTTTTCCAATTTATTAAAAGCTATCTTCCTTTTTATTTTGTTAAGACTCCAAGCCTTTCATTTCCTGTTGTGCTTTTGAATATTTGAATACATGCTGTACTGGAGTTAACATTCCTTCATTCAGCTAATTACACTTGTGATCACCACCCTGATCATTAGGGGAGTCATGAACAATAGGTGTCACCTCAGCAGCTTTATTGAACATGACACTGCTGTCTTTGTGTACATGCTGATGTTATGAGTGTTCTGATGTGTCTCTCTGTCTCTCTCTGTCCTTTAGAACACAGACTGGAATAAGTATGACGACAGGCTGATGAAGGCAGTGGAGAGGAGGGAGGTGGACAAGGTCGCAGCCGTGCTTGGCAAGAAGGGCATCATCCCCACCAAACTTGACGCAGAGGGGCGCTCTGCGTAAGTATCCCTGTCACTAGGGATGGGTCACCATGGTTGACTAGCCATCCAACAACTGATTAGGCTATTAGTAAGGTCAACTAGTTTATCTACATATTTCTTGTTTATGTGTTTAAGAAAGCATGTGAAGTTAAACAGACCTACATTTCAAAACTTGCTTCCAGAACCCTGTGTTCTCATCTCTTCTTTGCGTGTGGTCTAACATTTAACTTAGGAACACGTCCTTAAGAAACGTGGCCGCTTTTGAATGGATTAACCCGAAACCAGCCTAATTATACAGGGCATCTTTAAGACCAATTAATCAACTAGGCAGAACTCCAGCTAGTCTTGTTTTCAAAATATGTAGTTTTGTACAAACTGTGAGATCACTCATAATACATTCTCACATAGTTTCACAAATACTTTAACACTCTTTACAACTGCATATTTCTTGTAATAAGCATTTCTGTAATAGTATAGGCACAATAGTGTTAAAGATTTTTCATTATAGGAAAAAAAAATAATTTCTTGTCTTGAATGTCTTGGGATTTCTGCTGTATCATGATCTTAAACTCATGTTTTCAATATAGTACACTCTATATTGAGTCCTATTTATTTATTTTTTTTGCATTTATGCATTTATTTATGCTGTTGTTCATGCTTTGGTCTTTAAAGTTTCACTGATAGGTTTATGTTTTGGTCCAATCTAGACTGAAGCATTTTGTGTCCGACCAAGAGTTTGAGTTAAAGGTGACATATGAAAATCTAACTTTTCCAGGTTTTAAGTGCTATAATCAGGTCCCCGGTGCATCTACCAACCAAGGAAACGTGAAAAAGATTAACCCAGTAACTTTGTTTTGGTAAGCCTTTTTCTGCAAGCGTCTGAGAAAACGAGCGCGTATGTTTTCGCTCATATTTAGATCTAAAATAAACATGCAATTTATTTCCCAGCAGTTTACCTTCACAGACATAACGACTGTTTTTGTAACTCTTGTGTTTTTAACTTGTGTGTGAATGAGAACTTAGTTTAAGTACTCACATGCTGTGTGGTGGCCGCTTTCTGTCCGTGTGCTTCGGATGTGTGCTCTCAGTAAACCGTATATCAGAAGTTTAAACTCATATGGTTTAAACCGCATGATTTCAGTGCGATAAACATGATAATCAGAACCAAAACAGATGTTTTTAGCAGGTCCGAGCTGTAATGGCGCAGCTCTATTCTGGAAAAGGGGGCGGGGAGCAGCAGCTCATTTGCATTTAAAGAGACAGGCCCGAAAAACAGCGTGTTTCTGCTTCCACTCAAAATAGGCATTTTCAAAATAATACAATAAATGATCTGTGGAGTATTTTGAGCTGAAACTTCAGACACATTCTGGGGACACCAAAGACTTATATTACATATTGTAAAAAAGGG
>NW_015641476.1:2183549-2213075 GCF_001515625.1 Sinocyclocheilus rhinocerous | reverse complement strand
ATATGGTTTAAAACGCATGATTTCAGCGCGATAAACATGATAATCAGAACCAAAACAGATGTTTTTAGCAGGTCCGAGCTGTAATGGCGCAGCTCTATTCTGGAAAATGGGGCGGGGAGCAGCAGCTCATTTGCATTTAAAGAGACAGGCCCGAAAAACACCGTGTTTCTGCTTCCACTCAAAATATGCATTTTCAGAATGATATAATAAATGATCTGTGGAGTGTTTTGAGTTGAAACTTCACAGACACATTCTAGGGACACCAGAGACTTATATTACATATTGTAAAAAGGGGCATAATATGTCTCCTTTAAGATAGGAAAACATGTTGTGGTTAGAGATGCTTGACTTGGCACAGTGAGTAAATCTTATGTACACTGACTAAATTTAGGACCTAGAATCCCCCCCCCTCCTTCCTAAACCGTCATGTTAACTGCTTATTTAATCTTCTTCTGAAAGCTCCAAGTCCAGAGAGCTTTAGATTATGCCTTTTTATTTTGGGATAAATGCAGGAAAAGTATTTTTGAGGTCAGAGGTGAATTGTTGAACCCCGTTATGCAACATCACTGATTGATGTTCCACATTATTATACTGCCACACAGTAGACTTCAAAACTGGTGGATCAACTGTGTCTTTTTCTGTTTTAGAAAGCCTGGTTGGCCTCCCATCAGTCCCTGATGTTTTTACTGCCTCGACAGGGTCTATGTAGGGCATAGACAGACACATTTCAGCTTGATTTAACCACAGCTTTGTTTCATTCCCTCATTTAAAGCCATAAGGTTCCCCTTTGGGTATTTTTGTCATCGTGTGAGATTCTTCTTGCCCTGTTGGTAGTAGAAGAGCTTGACTTGTAATAAGGTGCTAGAATTTCTTAGGACTAAATCAAGAGCATCGGTCGCTGTCACAGTCGCCGGGTCGGCGTTATAGTGTAACAGAGCTCAATTAATAAACACCAGCCTGTTATATGTAACATGCTTGTGGACGTCAGAGGCACCATAATGGCTGCCAGATGACCTGAACATGGGGATATGCAGCATTTTTGTGCATAGTCGAGTGGAATACACAGGTCAAATGTTGACTTGAGATTTGTGGAAATCCTCTGTTCATATATAGCAGGACCCCACATGCAGACTGCATCTCCAGCCTGTTATTTCCCTCGCCGGTCAGAATAGCTCACAGGGAGGGGAGACCACAGGGCTTGTAGGGTGTAATCCAGTAGTTCTGGTGGGTAAATTGGTAACCTGCATTAGGACAGCATTTTTGCCATGTGGGCAGATGGAAATTAGCAAATTCTTTCAATAACAGTATGGAATGAAATACACCTGCTTGATGGAGCTTGCTAATAGTTGGTTCGCTCACAGGAAACATAGACTAAGCCTTCATGCTGTGGCAGTAACCTTTTGTTTCTTTAACACACCCAGTTTTGAAAATAGATTTGTACACGGTTTGCAGTTAACACTTGGCAAATTCCAAATGAGAGTAAAATTGGTTTTGGTTAGTGAATAATTTGGCCAGTAACTTTGTTAGGAACTGAAACATAATATATGGTTTAAATCAAATTGCAAGAATGAAAACGGTTAAAAATGTTTTTCAGTAATTGAAATGAAGCTGAAATAAAATATAATTATTAAATAGAAAAATATAAAATATAAATAAAAATAAAATAAGTATAGAAATATATATATAAAAAAAAACAATATAAATGACAAACACATAACTGTATTATTGAAACTTAAACTTAAATTAAAATGATCATTGAAAAATAAAAATATGAAAATAAATGGCAATTCAAAATATGAATACATACTATAATACGTATAAATACTACTGAAATAACAGGTATGCAGGTCCCTGGAAGCAAACCAGTTGTTCTTTAATTTGGGAGTATCACACTACAGTCTCAAAACTCAGACTTGATAGTATTATTTGGAATTATTGTATTATTATTATTATTATTATTATTATTTAAAAAATGCTTGACTAGTAAGAAATATTTATGACTAGTAAATTTTCTCAGTTTGTTCGCCATTGACAGATGTGACTGAAAGTTCATTTTAGACCCTGAATACACAAAGACCGAAATATCTTTAGAAGTTCAAAAGACTCTTTTTGAGTTACTTAAAACCTCTTACAGAAGCAAAATTGTAAGTAAGAATGAGTCTTGCGTTCAGTAAAGTATTCCTAATGCATTCCACACTTAGCAGATATTCAGATACATTGAAATGGCTTTTGCTGAACTGCAGAGACTCTGGTGGCAGACTAGTACAGCATGCAAAAGTCTTGTTTTGAATTCAAACTGGCCCTCCATCCACCCTCTCTAGCACCTCTAAAAATACATAATGTATCTTGAAGCCACAGATATGCGAGTCAGCCAAGGAGTTGGAGCCAAGCTAGAATGACATGTCTGGGTCTTCATGACCATCTGAGCTCTTCAGCCTCTTCTAATGAGGGTCACTTACCACCATTAATAACAGTCACCTTCTTTTCATCTACCTAATAAAATGTTATTGCATTGAGTCATTTGGAACCTGCAAAAGCAATGAGCTGTGGCTCTCATTTGGCTTCCCTGGAAATTGTTTTAACTTAAATTTAGATTAAATTTGACCATCATATGTAGTTTATAGTAGTGGAACAATGTTGTTTTGATGACTAACAAAATGACTATAATGTAATTAATGTTGTATGAATTTTCATAAAAATTAAGTTTCAGAAAGTGATGCACTAGAGATTGTGATGAATCGCCATGTTGCTGAAACAGTATTGATAACAACATAAGACATATTCTCTGTCCTGATTTTAACAATAACAAATTGCCACCCATCCATCACTCCATGGGTGGTTGTTTGGGACAGTGTGTGGAGTTATCCTCAATTTCACACGTCACGCTTCAGGTCAAAGGCCTGTCTACATGTTTGACTTCTCACCATCAACACTGTCTAAAATAACACTTTCCAAACACAGGTGAAAATCTGCACGTCTCTCTTTACAACATGTCTCATTTAAAAATGAGCTCAAAGTGCTGATTTTTATCAATTCTGCATCTTGCATATAAAGTAAGAAGTGAATGTGAATTCATTAAATATGGACATTATCTTGGCCATCATTTTGATAATGGAAGTATGTTTATATGAGATACGTATGAATAAAAAGTATGCTTATGTAATGTAAAGTGAGGAGTTTTGCGTGCAGATGCATTTGAGAGAAAGAGTTGAGTTTCTCTTGATGGTAGTCCTGTCCTCCTCTAGAATGCTGATGATGGTGGTAGGAGCAGATATCAATTTTTAGCATGCACTTGCCACAGCTTTAACCCTTTCACCTGTTTGTATTACTTTCTTTCTCCTTTTCTCTTCAGGTTCCATCTTGCTGCCTCCAGAGGACATCTCGACTGCCTGAATCTCATTCTTAATCATGGTGTGGATATCACAGCCACGGATGCCACAGGTTAGGATTTTTCTCTAGATGGGGGAGTTTTAATACCAGGGAACACATAAAACATATCCCTTAAATGTAATTTTGTGTACAGTAAAGCTGTCTGTCCAGTTTCCTTAAAGGGATAGTGTACCCCCCCCCCAACTTCCAAACCAATAATTTCCAAATGAAAGAACACAATATTCTCTCAGGATTCATTAAAAATATCTTCATTTGTGTTGCGAAAACAAACGAAAGTTTAGAATGGCATAAGGGTGAGTAATTGATGACAGAATTTTTATTCGTGTGTGAACTAATCTAGGGTGAAATATCTCTGTGAATTAAAATGATATAGCCACACTAGGCCTGCACGATAAATCGCAATGGAATCGAGATTTTGTAAGACTCTCTCAGTTGACATCAGTCTCTACAAGCGGACTGGTCAAGATTGGTTCATCGAAAACACTCTTGTTATCTAATGGCTCCTATTGATTTGTTGTTTTGTTCCTGTAGGAAAAAATGCCTTACATCTGGCAGCCAGAAATGCCCAGTCACTGTGTGTGCAGAAACTACTCCAGGTAAAGCTGCTTTTAACAATCAACACAGTTGTAAGAAAAGGATAGAAACTAAATGTATTTTTAGGCTCTTTTCTTTTAAAGCTAGACAATTTCTGCTCTATTGTATCCTTTTTTTGATGTGAAGAAGAAGTATTGAATAGTATTTTTGAAGTGTAGGTGTGAGGTTTTCTGAGGACTGTGATGATGAGATGAACTTCAGAAAGGATCATTTACCGCCTCCATTATAGGGCTATGCCAATACAATCTTGTATCAGTGTGCCCAGGTTTTCTCACTGTATTGTGTCAATACTTCACTATTTTTATAATTATATTTATATGAATTAAGACTTGTATCATTCCCTGAAGTTCAGTTAAGCACTTTCTAAACAGCATTTTTCAGTGCAGTTAAAGCTCTATCATTGAGATGCAGTACTGAAGAAAAGTAAAGCAAACAACTGAAGAGAGACTCTCTGAATCTCTGATTTGATCTCTCTCTCAATCTCTTCTCACGTTTGATACTATTTTAATTGCAATCCAGATTTATTGTTATATAGCAATGTGTTGAATCATGATGTACAGTTTAGGGTCAGTAAGATTTGGAATGTTTTTGAAGTCTCTTACTGTCTGTTCACCAAGTGTATTTATTTGATCAAAAATACACTAAAATATAGTACTACTTTAAAATATTATTTAAATTTTTTCTATTTGACAAAAAAAAGGAAATGTAATTATTTACAGTGATGGCAAAGATTTGGTGCTTAAGAAACATTTCTTACCACAGCTGAAGGTAGTTATGCTGCTTAATATTTTTCTGTGGAAACCATAATGCATTTTTTTAAGGATTCTTGAATAGAAAATTCTAAATAACAACATTTATTTGAAATGGTAAATACATAAAAAAAATCACTTTTGATCAGTTTACTACATCCTTTCTGAAAAAAAAAGGAATGTTATTAAATGTGGTATTTTCACCTGCTTTCAGATGGAGCAGCATTTACTTCACAGAGCCGTAGTTCACTGAGAAGCTACAAAAGAAAGAAGCTACTTTTTTAACAAAATGCGCATGACAATCGCATTCGATTAATCGTGCAGCCCTAAGCCACACATTCTTCACCAGAGAGTGAGGTTATTCTTGCTACCTTTTGTAGAGATACGCCATAAACATGTCACTATCAACTGATATGTACAGAAGAACTTTTTTATGTGAAATGGGAATAGATGTGGTACATTTTTGTAAGACTCTCTCAGTTGACATCAGTCTCTACAAGCGGACTGGTCAAGATTGGTTCGCGGACTGGAGTTTTGTTAACTAATGGCTCCTATTGATTTGTTGTTTTGTTCCTGTAGGAAAAAATGCCTTACACCTGGCAGCCAGAAATGCCCAGTCACTGTGTGTGCAGAAACTACTCCAGGTAAAGCTGCTTTTCACAATCAACACAGTTGTAAGAAAAGGATAGAAACTCAATGTATTTTTAGGCTCTTTTCTTTTAAAGCTAGACAATTTATGCTCTATTGTATCCTTTTTTTGATGTGAAGAAAAAGTATTGAATAGTATTTTTGAAGTGTAGGTGTGAGGTTTTCTGAGGACTGTGATGATGAGATGAACTTCAGAAAGGATCATTTACCGCCTCCATTATAGGGCTATGCCAATACAATCTTGTATCAGTGTGCCCAGGTTTTCTCACTGTATTGTGTCAATACTTCACTATTTTTATAATTATATTTATATGAATTAAGACTTGTATCATTCCCTGAAGTTCAGTTAAGCACTTTCTAAACAGCATTTTTCAGTGCAGTTAAAGCTCTATCATTGAGATGCAGTACTGAAGAAAAGTAAAGCAAACAACTGAAGAGAGACTCTCTGAATCTCTGATTTGATCTCTCTCTCAATCTCTTCTCACGTTTGATACTATTTTAATTGCAATCCAGATTTATTGTTATATAGCAATGTGTTGAATCATGATGTACAGTTTAGGGTCAGTAAGATTTGGAATGTTTTTGAAGTCTCTTACTGTCTGTTCACCAAGTGTATTTATTTGATCAAAAATACACTAAAATATAGTACTACTTTAAAATATTATTTAAATTTTTTCTATTTGACAAAAAAAAGGAAATGTAATTATTTACAGTGATGGCAAAGATTTGGTGCTTAAGAAACATTTCTTACCACAGCTGAAGGTAGTTATGCTGCTTAATATTTTTCTGTGGAAACCATAATGCATTTTTTTAAGGATTCTTGAATAGAAAATTCTAAATAACAACATTTATTTGAAATGGTAAATACATAAAAAAATCACTTTTGATCAGTTATATCCTTTTAAAAAAATCACTTTTGATCAGTTTACTATATCCTTTCTGAAAAAAAAGGATTAATTTCTTCTTTAAAAATACTGTTTAAATTAAGTATTGAACAGTATGTTTTCTGATTCTTTTCTACTTCATTGTCATCTGTGTGTTCAAGGAAGGGCCCCAAAAATTTTATTTTTTAAAAATTTTTTTGCAAACCTTAATTGCTGTTGGTAAGCTAACTCCAGCCCGCAGGCTCATAAACAAAGTGTAACTAACAAAGCGGAGACCTGAACTCAATTGCATAATACTGAACCTGACATCCTGATTTTGAGAAAATGATGGTGTTTGAAGGCAAATCGAGCAGAGCTTGTTTACAGACATGCTGCTTAATTTCAATCAATTATTCCGCAAACACATTTTGCAAGAGGGTAAAACTCGGTCTCTGTGTCGTTGTGAGTGATGGTGCTCGAGATAATTAAGATGGGAAATGATTCCTATCACTTGCTCGATGACTCTGACAACAGCGTCTTTGTCACAGTGACTTGTTTGTGTTAATTACTTTGTACCGCAGGGAGCAAAATTAGAAAGATCTGACTTGACTAATTATGTATAAATGAGTTTTAGTAAAGTTTGTCTAATGCTTGCCTTTTGAAATCACTGACAGCTAGTATAAAGTGTAATCCACCATAATGCTCTGCCAGTGTCATGACTCTGTCCTGCTTATGCAAACAACATTGACTCGGTGGATGAGAGTATTTTCACGGGTGTGTGCAGTGTTGACAGGCTGCCCGTACTGTAACCTGAAGTCAATATTTCTCTGCCATCATCATGTGCAATCTGAAACTGGCTCTTAGAGCCCATTAGATAGAGTTACCCAGGACACAGTTAGCCAGCAGGACCATGTGACCTTGCTACTGGTTTTGGAGGCTGTTGCTAGAGCATAAAAGGTTTTTATAGTGACTGAAGGCAGAGGAGTTGTTTTGTAAGAGGTAGCAAAAAAGAAGCCGAGAAAGTTTCAGGCTTGAGAAAGTAGGACAGAGAGTGGAATATGGAGAGAGTAAAAGAGATTTTAGAAATGAGGGCACGGGGGTGGTGGGACTGAAGACCACTAAGGCCAGTATCTTAGCAACACTCCATTGCTTGACCTGGTGTCACTTCTCAGGTTCAGAGTCATTTCAAAGATTCAAACTAAAGTCTCACACACACATGCATGTCACTCTGATCCGTTCTTGGTTTTTGTGTTCATCTGTTCAGGAGCAGGCAGTCATCATGGATGTTTTTAAAAGTTTAAACTCATCCTCTGACCTTTTAAAGCTTAATGGCCATGAAGTGTTTCGAAATGGCGTGACTGTGAGTGTGACGAGTGTTTTGTGTTTCAGCACAATTGCCCAGTGGGAAATGTGGACCTGCAGGGAAGAACAGCCTTGCATGATGCTGGTAAGTAAAAAGCTTTGTACATTTTGAGGTTTTGTTGGACATGAACTCTGCAGTCCTCTCTCTTCCACCTAGCTTGGGGGTTTCCTGCTCCCTCCATTTTCTTTGCTCTTTCATTCTATCTTTTTACTTCCTCCTACAAGTGGTGAAGCAGAGATGGAAGGGGATGGAGGGAATGGGTACTGGATGAATGCTTGAATGTGATTCTTTGAGGCAGTAGCCGTTGTAATCAATGAGATGTAGTTCATGGGCTTATTTTCCTTCCCTCAGACGGCTTTCATGTAAGATTTAAAGCTCTTGCTCTTGTTCAGTGCCCAGTGGAGGTTTTGGATTTATTCATTTTTTTTTATGTTTGAGTGTGATATCAGATGAGTCTACTGAATCTAATTTGCATGCTTGGGGGAAATGTTAAGGAATATTATTATTGTTTGTCTTTTCAGTTATGGCTGGCTGCTCCTCCAGTGTGAAGCTGCTCTGTGACAACGGGGCATTAGTTAATGCCAGCGACTTTGTGAGTTAATATGTGGCTTGTGGGATGTTTAATATCCTGATAACTTCTTAATGTCGTCTCATTCCTTTTACCTGGACAAATGTTCTGTATTTTCATTTCCCCTCAGATGTACTTTATCTTTACATTTTCTCTCTGATTCGTTTTTTTAATGTCTTTTCTGTTTGAGTTGATGCAAATGTGCGCTTTTCCATTTGTGTGTTTATAGGATGGTCGGACCCCATTGGTGCTTGCCACTCAAATGTGTCATCCACACATCTGTCAGCTGCTGTTAGAACGAGGAAGTGACATCACAGTCAGAGACAAACAGAAAAAGTAAATGTCTTTTTAACTTGAATGTGCAAGGCCTCCGGTGTCAGATGCTTCCAGTTATTTTAACTGCTTGATAATGCAAATTGGTATTTGTTAGCTTTATATTTTAATTCATCATCGTAATCATAAACACAATGGTTTGTAGTGTGAGCAGTTTAACACTGCACTATTATTCTTTTAGTTACTAATGAATCTGACGTCTCACAATTTCATTGAAAATAGCTTACTTTCATGTTGAAAAATAAGGTGAATAGAGGGATATAAAAATTTATTAGTGTTGTTCTTGTCCTAATAGTTCACAGGTGCATTTTTAAATGTAATATTTATAATGCAAATTGGTATTTGTTAGCTTTATATTTTAATTCATCATCGTAATCATAAACACAATGGTTTGTAGTGTGAGCAGTTTAACACTGCACTATTATTCTTTTAGTTACTAATGAATCTGACGTTTCACAATTTCATTGAAAATAGCTTACTTTCATGTTGAAAAATAAGGTGAATAGAGGGATATAAAAATGTATTAGTGTTGTTCTTGTCCTAATAGTTCACAGGTGCATTTTTAAATGTAATATTTTGATGTCACTGTCAGTCATATTGAAGCGATGTGTTTGTGTACTACTTTGTTCACTCAGAACAGCATTGATTCTGGGCTGCGAGTATGCTTGTAAGGATGCTGTGGGCGTTTTGTTGAAGCATGACGCTGATGTCACTGCTGTGGATGGTTTTGGTCATGACAGTTATCACTATGCACGACTCGGCAAAAACCAGGAGCTTGTCTCTCTTGTCAAGAGTTACCTGGACAGTGCCACAAAAGGTTTTGTTGTTTCCTTTTTTTCTCTCTCTCTCTCTCTCTCATATCTCTACAGTGTTAGAGCAGTAGAGCAGTGCTTTAAATCATAAACTGAAAGGAATTATAATGTACCTTAAATTGCATTGGCACACCACTGTATGAAATTATTAACATAAACTCAATTGGAACATTTTGTAATGCATGAGCAACAATGGCAATGTGATTCAGTGGCCCAAAACATAGAACAAACACTGGGCCAAACGACTGCTAAATGTGTCCAGAGATTGAGTTTGATTGGACGCACAGTTTTGTAGTTGGTTGCGTTTTATTATTTGCACCAGTTATTGTTTGTCACATCAGAACAGATCGAAGTCTGCAGTCTAAAATACTGGACAGTCAGTGATTTAAACGAGAAAGAAAGCACACGAGCTCAGATTAAAGAGAGGAATATTGATTTTTAAATTGAAAGCAAAAAAGGGAGGGCAAAATCAAGCAGGATATAATGTAGTCCTTCATTGCAGTTTCACAGTCCAAGCTTTTGGTCGATGTGGCCAGAGCGAGCACTTCAAAATAGCCATAATGACAACAAACGAGCAGAGCGAAAGAAGTGATTTGCCAAGCAGTTTCTGGCAATATTATTACTAACAGTAGATCACTATTATCATTGGAACAAGATATTCCTTTATCACCTCATTACTTCCAATGTTCCATTCCATTATCCTTTGCATTTAAGTGGTTTTATTTTTATTTTTCATTTAAGTATGTTTCACATATTGCAACTTTTCACAGAAAGGCTGATGAAAATTTCTGCCATTCTTGGTGTAAATCAGTTGAATGCAATTCTTCGTCAGTTTTTTAATCCTTTTCCCCCCTGCAGTTCACATTACTTTTTTGCATCACTTTTGGTGTGAAATAGGCCTTTATCAGGTAGGAAGGTTATAGAGATCAAAGCCCCAAGAGCTTATGCACACGCTTCCTAAGAAAAGTGTAGAGTAGCGTCTTTTCAAGCTTCATGCTTCAGAGTGAAAAAGAAGAGCTACTTATACGTACCAGAACTCCTGAGAAAAAAAACATCTCTATCCTCTTTCTGTATGTTTTTATTTTTCTTTCAGTTCTATGAATTACTAATTAATCATTTATATTCACAGCAAAAGAGGCTGCCAAGATGGAACAGAAAAAGAGACAGGTATACACAGCATTTTCACCTTTCGTTTCATTCTGAGCATCTCCATGCAGATTAGATTTTAAAGATACATAATATACAGATTATAATCAATCACAACAGGTTAAAACTTGTCCCCCTTACTGATTAACTTTTGTCATTGTCTGAGTTTTATTAACTATCCAAAATGCACTGATATATTTTTTTTGGACATACTGCACAGAGAAAGGCTGCCTTCATTCTCATTGTAATTTCACTGAAGCCATCTATAGCAGAGTCTGCGTCTGAAATCATACAAATGGGATTTATGATTGATGTGCAGAGAGAGCGCAATATAGTTTTTATTTCAGCACTTGTACTTATATCATATAAAATGGAGAACAAATTACTTCAGACTAATATAATTCCTTATTACATACCATGTCTCTGAGTCTTGATGCACTAATCTGACCGTACCTGCAGAAGCGACTGCAGTGCTGTAGAAACTTTTATGCTCTACTGCCACCCAGTGTTTAAAGAAAGTAGGACAAAATAAAATTTTCTCTAAAAGAACCAAATCCAGCACTTTTTATAATTTAACCACATTTTATCCTGATGTTCACTTATGTTAGTCATAATTTTAAGGTCAAGCTGTAATTATCAGGGACCATTATTATTTGGGGACATTAATTATCAAGGACCACTCATTTCTATTCTCAAATGTGGATTTGTCAGAAGTGTATGTAGAGCAGCAGTTTCTGCTCCACAGCCAGGAACAGCATAGTTTTGCACCTGAATAATAGTATTCTCTAGTGTATATGAATAATATTAGCCTACAATTATAACAATACAGTATTTTATTGTTGTAAGTAGTATTTTTTGGACTCAGAAACACTTCACTAATTTAGAGGTTTTTCCTCCTACTTTACCGTTTATCACATTACAAATGGCCCTGCAATTAGATTAGAAAGACACCCTGATTATTTTTGTGTGGTTTACCATTTTTATATATTTTATTTTCTATCTGTGTTAGTTGCAATCTGTGGAGATGGTCTCCGAAACCTCTAACCGTAATAAGATCATACAGGTGAGGGCCATTCATGTCCATGACTGTTACCAGTACATAAGTTTATTATTAGACCTGGACTTATTCTGTGCCATTTACATGTTCTTTTACACATTCTGTAGCTGAATTTGTATGAATTATTAGGGATGTAAAACATTCATCATAGACATTTTTTGCATTGCAAACTGTACATAAATAGGTTACACTTTATTTCGATAGTCCACTTTAGACATTCTATTAACTATAAGTAACTTTGTAACTACATGTCAACTACATGTCAACTAATTTTCATTAATTTGCAACTACATGTCTACTAACTCTCAAGAGTAGACTGTTAGGGTAGGTTTAGGGTTAGTAGAATAAGTTGACAAAGAAAGTGTTAGAAGATATTAAGCAGACAGTCTACTAATACTCTACTAACTGCTAGTTGACATGTAATTGCAAAGTTACTTACTGTTAATAGAATGTCTAAAGTGGACTATCGAAATAAAGTGTTACCCATAAATATAAATGAGTGGGCAATCTGATGTTTTCCAGGATCTGGAAAAAAAGAATGAGAGCCAACAGGAGACACTAAAGAAGTTCCATCAGGAACAGAGAACGCTGCTCGATAAAGTTAACATGCTTCAGCATCAACTCAGCCAGGTGTTTCTTTGGTATTTTACTAATTGGCCAATTTATTGGCAAGCCTGCACCTTACATGTTGTTTTCAGCACTACAGTAAATAACAAAAGAAGCCAAAGTACTGTAGATGGTAGTCTCATCTGTATTTATCTGTTCAGGTAGTTGTGTGTTTATATTGTAATAGTTCTATAGATATCTTGTGTAATACATGTGTTCTCTGTCTCTCTTTCTGTTCTGTTCTTTCCTTCTTTCAGGAAAAGTCAACAGTGGAGGACATTCACAAGGAGGTAATTTGTGTGTTGTCCTGGAAATTGCCGCCTTCTGTCCTAGTGATATTGTCTGCTCTCATTTGAATTTTTTCTTAATTTTCTTCCCATTTCTATCATAATATTGATGGAAGGATATTTGTTTGTTTTTGTTGAGGTTGGGTGGTAGTTGCTGTTGAATATGCATGTGTATCTGTGTTTTCTACACCAGAGAGAAGAGCTGAAGCTTTTACTTTCTGTCAAAGAGAAGGAGGAAGGAGCCAGCGCTGTTGAGACTGTGAGAGTCCAGCAGCGGAGTCATTTGGTCAGTAAAAATCTTTGCAACATGCTCTTCAAAGACTGCTGCTTGTTAACTCCAGATCCAGCTGCTCATGATCAAAGTTTGATGAGATGCTGAATAAATCTGCATGTTTTTATTTTACAGGGAGATTACCCTGGCCAGTCTGTGATCAAAGGTGACTTTGTCTTTAAAATCTGGATCTTTATACTAATTAAGTATGACCCTTGATATTAGAGACCTCAATATAAACAGTGTACTGATGTTGAAAAAATGTTGAGTGTAGGGATGTCAGAAAAGTAATTTTTCTGTAAGTGAAGTTGGGTTTTTGTGTGTTTTCATTTTGGGTTCTTTTTTTTTCTGCAGGAAAAGACAATGTATTAGTGCGACAGTCACATAGCTTGGATTCTGCTCAGGTGAATTAACATTTCTTTAAAATCTTCTTAACATAAATGCCAAGAATTTCTGCTGAGGCCAAAAAGCTCATTACATTTTATGTATAATTTACATGATGTAAACCAACTTCAACACATGCCAGTTGGGACGAACTTGAAGTTAAAGGTCTTTAAGGAAACATTTGTGGAATGACTACAGAAGTATGAGAGGATTGATTTCTGAGGGATTTTACTGTTGTACTGCTACTAACAGATTTTTATCCATAAAATTTTGCCTTAAAAACAAGTCTATCGTTAAAGTATGGCATGCTCTCTGTTACCACAATAAAACACAATAGGACCTAAACATTTATATGTTAACATGAACTTGCTGTGTCCAAAAATTGCGGTTATAAAATGTCAAAAATGTCTAAATCTGTATATATTAAACACTGTCTATGAGAATATATATATATATATATATATATGGTTATTATAGCATATAAGAGAGTAACACTTTATTTTCTGCCTGTAATATGTGTAACATGGATATTGTAAAGTAATTAGTAATAACAATAGAATTAATCACTATAAAATAACAGTCTGTAGCATTCAGCTCTACAAAATGTTTACAAAATAAGTAAATGTAGTTTATTATTATTACTCTATATGTACTTGTGTAAATACACAGGAGCCAGTCAGTTCAGTGTACATAAACGGATACCTTTTTTTCTTATGGCGTTCAACAATAGCATCAAACTTCCAAGTGCAAATGCTTAAATTTAAAATCAAGAATTGATTCTAAAGGTTTGCCGAGCATGCACAAGCTTAACATTTATATTGATGGAAGGATATTTGTTTGTTTTTGTTGAGGTTGGGTGGTAGTTGCTGTTGAATATGCATGTGTATCTGTGTTTTCTACACCAGAGAGAAGAGCTGAAGCTTTTACTTTCTGTCAAAGAGAAGGAGGAAGGAGCCAGCGCTGTTGAGACTGTGAGAGTCCAGCAGCGGAGTCATTTGGTCAGTAAAAATCTTTGCAACATGCTCTTCAAAGACTGCTGCTTGTTAACTCCAGATCCAGCTGCTCATGATCAAAGTTTGATGAGATGCTGAATAAATCTGCATGTTTTTATTTTACAGGGAGATTACCCTGGCCAGTCTGTGATCAAAGGTGACTTTGTCTTTAAAATCTGGATCTTTATACTAATTAAGTATGACCCTTGATATTAGAGACCTCAATATAAACAGTGTACTGATGTTGAAAAAATGTTGAGTGTAGGGATGTCAGAAAAGTAATTTTTCTGTAAGTGAAGTTGGGTTTTTGTGTGTTTTCATTTTGGGTTCTTTTTTTTTCTGCAGGAAAAGACAATGTATTAGTGCGACAGTCACATAGCTTGGATTCTGCTCAGGTGAATTAACATTTCTTTAAAATCTTCTTAACATAAATGCCAAGAATTTCTGCTGAGGCCAAAAAGCTCATTACATTTTATGTATAATTTACATGATGTAAACCAACTTCAACACATGCCAGTTGGGACGAACTTGAAGTTAAAGGTCTTTAAGGAAACATTTGTGGAATGACTACAGAAGTATGAGAGGATTGATTTCTGAGGGATTTTACTGTTGTACTGCTACTAACAGATTTTTATCCATAAAATTTTGCCTTAAAAACAAGTCTATCGTTAAAGTATGGCATGCTCTCTGTTACCACAATAAAACACAATAGGACCTAAACATTTATATGTTAACATGAACTTGCTGTGTCCAAAAATTGCGGTTATAAAATGTCAAAAATGTCTAAATCTGTATATATTAAACACTCTGTGTATATATATATATATATATATATGGTTATTATAGCATATAAGAGAGTAACACTTTATTTTCTGCCTGTAATATGTGTAACATGGATATTGTAAAGTAATTAGTAATAACAATAGAATTAATCACTATAAAATAACAGTCTGTAGCATTCAGCTCTACAAAATGTTTACAAAATAAGTAAATGTAGTTTATTATTATTACTCTATATGTACTTGTGTAAATACACAGGAGCCAGTCAGTTCAGTGTACATAAACGGATACCTTTTTTTCTTATGGCGTTCAACAATAGCATCAAACTTCCAAGTGCAAATGCTTAAATTTAAAATCAAGAATTGATTCTAAAGGTTTGCCGAGCATGCACAAGCTTAACATTTAGTTATTTCTCCCAAGGTTTGGTATTTATATATATATTTTCTTCCTTCTGATATTTAGTAATGCATTGAGCAGACTGGCTGTGTCAGCTGCGTTAAGCTTAGGAGAGGCAGTGGCAGTCAGATAAGTTGCTCTCTCTCGTTTCATTTCAGAACCTCCATAGCCTGCAGTGTCAGAAGGGTTTATGATTTATTAGCGCTATTCTCTGAAGGGACATACTATGCCTGGGATCAGCTTTTGGGCAGATGTGGTGGATGCAATTTTGTTGTCACTTTAGCACCAGAGACGACTTTACTCTCACCTATGTTGCCCTAGTGTGACCCCATTTGAGAAAAATGTATGAGAACCATTTCATCTTCTCTTTCTCTTTTAAGGCTGGCTGTTGATACTGTTTTATCTATTTATTTTTTTTCATTATTTTAGCTTGATCCCCCCCCTCCCCCTAATTTCTTGTTTCAAGTCTTCTCCACTGTGGCATTGTAACTATCCATGAAAAACATTCAGACAAGATATACTGTCAGAATGTTTTGTGTGATTAATAATGAATGCCTACTTGTGTTTGCATTCAGATATTACAGCCTACAGGACCATCTCGATCTGTGGCTCGACCTTTGGAGCGGTCTCGGCCAGTGGCTGGTGATCCTGAGACACTTCGTCAAGAGCTTGAATGTGTCCGCAGACAGCAGGAGGCTGCACAAGAGGAGGTGGGCCCCCTCCAAAAGGCTCTAGCATGCAAGTCTCAGGAGTGTGAGAAGCTGACCAGGAAGTGTGAGACTATCAAACGTGAGTCGGATCAGCAGATACACGAGCTAGAGGAAGCCATGGGAGATGTGCAGAAGCGAATGATAGACTCTGAGGCAAAGGTGAAACAGCTTCAGGCTCATGTGGTGGCGGTAAAGGAGCATCTCAATAACAAAGTTGTTGATGACCTCAAAGCACAGCTGAATGAGGTGAAGGCAAAGTATGAGGGTGCTTCTGCTGAGGTTGGGCGGGTCAGGAATCATTTAAAGCAGAGTGAGAAAGCTTTGGAGGAGTATAAGAAAGGTGAAGGTCTGCTGGCTGTGGAGGTTGAGAGTCTCACTGCAGAGCTGAGTGCAATGCGAGAGGACCATAAAAACATGGAGGAGACACTCTTAAACATGGAGGGTCAAGTGAAGACTGCAGAGGCCAGGTTGACATCAGTGGTTCCAGGAGAGAAGTTTGACAACATGAAGAACCTCCTTACCAATGCTGTGGATGAGAAGGAGCTACAGTTGGCTGAGTTAAGGGAGGATTATGACCGTGTGCTGGAGGAAGTGGCAGAGCTCCACCGTGCGATGGACGACCGACAGTCCGTCCCCCTGCAAGAGCACGAGCGAGTCCGGGCTGCTCTGGAGGAGCAAAGCTCAACCCTGAAGAAGAAACTTGCTGATGTCACTGCAAAGTGTCAGTCATTCATTTGCGAAGTGGAGGAAGGTGAGGATGAGAGAGAACTGCTCAGAGAGGAGCTGCAGGAACTCAGCAACAATCTGAAGACCAAGTTTGTGACCTCGGAAAACCATGAGGAGGTGAAGAGGTCTATGGGACTCGCTGTGGAGGAGTTGAGTGTTAGGTTAGCAGAGGAGACTGTGAAGAGAAAACAGGCTGAAGAGCAGCTACAGAGGCTGCAGGAGGAGAAGACCTCTCTTTGTGAGAACATTGCCAACCTGAGGAGCATGTACATCCCCTGTGAACGTTATGAGAGTGAGTTGGCTGCACTCACAGAACGCAACACAGAACTGGAAAGAGATCTTAATATCCTTCAGGATCAATACCACGAGAAAGTCTCTGAACTTGGGATTTTGGCAGCTGAAAAAGCATCACTAAAGCAGAGCTTTGACATTGAGTTTGTCACAAAAAATGAGAATGAGAGAGTGCAGACTGAGTTAAATAAGGCTTTGGAGAAAGCAAAGATTGAAACCGCAAAGTTGGAGGATGATTGTAGAGTTCGGGAAGAGGAGTTACAGAAGGCGAAAGAAGGAAATGCTATGTTGAAAGAGGAGTTTGAGAATGTGCAGGCCAAGTTAGAAAATGACTATATCAGCCTTGTGGAACATGAGATATTGAAAAGCACAATGAGCAAAGCTTTATCAGAAGCAGAGGGAAGAGCTCAAGATGCCTACTCCAAGTACCAGTGTGCTCAAGAGAGCGCATCAAAGCTCCACAAGGAAATCGAAGCACAGAAGAAAGAGTTGGATACTATTCAGGAGGCATTGCAGTTGAAGTTTGTTCCGTTGACCGCTATGGAGGAAAAAGAGATGCATTTCAACACTGCTCTGAAGGACTTGGCAGAAAAACTTGCTGAAATGCAGGAGATGTACAATGACGAAAAGACCAAAGGGGAATGCCAAAGGCAAGAGAACGAAAGATTGAAGGATGAGATGGCATTTCTGCAGCAGAAACTTCAGACGGGGCTTGTGTCCAGTGAGAAGTACAAAGAAGTGGAGGATCGCTGCAAGGGCCAGGTGGAGGAGCTAAGTCTGAAGTTGGTGGAGCTGGAGCAGCAATATAAAGAGGTTACGATCCAGCGGGCCGAACTAGAGGAGAAAAATTCATTGTGCAACTCTGAGATCCAGAGTCTCCAAAAGAAACTGAATATTGAGTATATCCATCTGGAGCAGTTCGAGGCCATGCAGAGCTCTCTGAGTGGCAGCTTGCAGGAGGCACAAAAGGAGTGCAAGTGCTTACGAGAAGCTCATAGACTGGAAGTCCAGCGTGTTCATGAACTAGAGAAACAGCTTCAGAGTCAGAGCTTCGATGAGGCCCAGTATAGCCAGGTTAAAGAGGCTCTGGAACGTGAGGTCAATGAGCTTCGCATGGCGCTGCGGGAGGAGGAAGAAACCAGTGCGCAGAGGGCTGAGGATGTAGCCACTCTGCAGACTGAGCTTCTCAGAGCCACACATGCTCTGGATGATCTCCACAGCCATGAAGAGCAGGTGACCCAGCTCAGAGCAGAAAAGCACAAGCTGGAGGAGGAGGTGCGTGAACTTGGCGATCGGCAGTCAGGACTGGATGAGCAATATGAGGATCTGTACAGGGAAACAACACGTGCTAGGGAGGGTGAGAAGAGGGCGAGAGCGGAAACCGAGTCCCTGCAGGTAAAGAGTGCCTCTATTGAGAAGGAGATCAGAGATCTAAAAGAGAAATATGAGGAATCAATGAGCACCATTGGAGAACTGCAGAAGAGGATTCAGGCGTCCTCAGAGCAGACTGAGCTTAAAGACAAAAGGGTGAGATTGTTATATACTCATTGGTTATGTGGAAGAGCTTTCTCGATAAGTGCTTGAAATTTTGTCAGATTATAAGCAAGGTGTTCTTCGTTTCAGATCACAGAACTGTTGGCAGATGTTGAAAGGCTGAAACAGGCTCTGAATGGCTTATCCCAGCTGGCTTATGCTGGCAACACGCCCAACAAGAGACAGACTCAACACATTGACACACTCCAAGCCCAGGTCAAGAGCCTCCAGCAGCAGCTGGCTGTGAGTAGCTCTGTGCACATGCACATACCAGCGGATTTGTTTGTAATTCCTCACAAATATGACATTCTGTCACCTTGGACTAAATAATACACTCACCTACTGACTGACTTGTGCTCATGATGGATTCTAGAGCCTTCTGTCCTGTAATTAAAAAAAGGTTGAAGGAACTGGTACTGATAGAATGGCCTCAGGGACCACTTTTTTTCTTTCAATATTATTAAGAAGTCTTCCAAGATTTGATGTTATTCTGAATTAAACGGTCTCCTTTACTTAAGTGTTGTAGTATATGTATAATTTATTTTTTAAATAATGTTATAGTTTTATTTAAATACATTTCATAATTAAAAAATATACACTACCATTCAAAAGTTTGGGGTCTGTAAGATTTTTAAAAATGTTTTAGAAAATAAATTTGTGAAATAGTATTACAATTTAAAATGTTTTCTATTTTAATATATTTTAATATTATATTGTGTTTATAAACTCATTGACCATCTAACCTTGCAAGACCTTATTATATGACACTTGTAAAACACTGTCTGATATGTCTTGTCCCTTTTTTATTATCTAAACAGGATGCTGAGAGGCAACATAGAGAAGTGGTTTCAATTTATCGAACTCATCTGCTCAGTGCAGCACAGGTAATTGTCTGTGAATGTGTTGAGTGTGTAGAAGTTTTTTTTTTTTTTTTTGCAGTTTAAGTTCTTTCTATTTTGCTCTCGTGTCAAGGTCATTTATTGAAACCTCTTAGGTATGTTATAGTGTATGGTTTTCTATGTACCATAATAGTATACGGGTCATAGCCTGTAGTTGCATAGAAGTGTCTGGAAGCAATTCTAAAGATTCATTTATCCCAACTAAATACCGCTCACTTATTGTCTTTCAGGGTCACATGGATGAAGATGTCCAAGCTGCCTTATTGCAGATCATTCGAATGAGACATGGTTTTGTGTGTTGAACTCCGCACACTGAGACTACACTGACTCCAATTCATCATTCACACAGTAACCTCCCATTCAGCTCAGTGCAGTTTGATACTGCTCTGGAGTACTTCGGTCGGAAAGTCACATTTTGCAACATTTGATATGCCCTGATTAGGTTGAGTGATGCAAGCACTAACAATGTAGATCTGTAATATAGATTTGCTTAGTGACAGTTCTAAATATAGCACTAGGGATAGTTGAACCCATCCAAAAACATAAATCATAAACATGAGAGGCAATGGATAATGATTTGATCACAAATAAGCATATTGGCTTAACTTGGTACGCAATTGCTACATGCTATAGAGTCAATGGAAAGTGCAGAATGCTGTAAAGATGTAAACTGCACATTCAGCGATTGAGTCTCATGTGCCCCTTATTTCATGTTGAAATATCCTAACTACAGTTTAAAGAAGAACATTCCCTCCCTCCACTCTTATAGTTTTGATCTGAGCTACATGTACAGTGTATTAATGAGAGATGCATCACTTTAGAGATATTTTAACGTACTGTTCTCAGTCCACCATTATTATAATCTCTGCAATGGTTACAGTAAGTTAGAGGTTAGAGGAAGCAGATCTTTCAGCACTAGGGAAACTAGCTTCCAGGCATTAGTGGAGTGGTGGGCACAGAGGCACATCCTGGGCCCGACTAAGTTTTATGAAATGCCAGTGGCATAGTTGTTGAATATCCTGCAGTACAGAAAGTAATAATATTACGTGTAAGTTAATGCACATACAGTATACAGTAAGAGCGTAAATGCACAGCACTGTTACCACAGTAAAAATAATTTGCGCACATTTGTTTTGAAGGGTCCCAGAATTGTTATGGTCCAAAGTCATGACAAAAGATCAGAGCACACCACTGCAGCTTCATCTTACACTTGTCTTGTGCACTTTTGCCCATATCCGTAAACTGGATCATTTGTTCCAAATGTGCGTGATGTATTCGAGTCAGTGGGTGTCTATTGGGTTGGGTGATTTAGGATCGAGTAGTTCTTTTACTGAAGTGTTTATGTAAAATTGCTTTGCTTCTGCAGTGACTGCAACAGACTATGTTTTATAAATGATTGTATGAGCAAAGCATTTAAATTTAACACTGAGGACTTTCATAACACTCTATCCCTCATGGTCCTTTATCCTGGCTGATTTCGCCATCTAGTGGTGTGACTTGGCTGGCCAAGTTTGATGTGTGGTTTTATTTAAGAGAATGTGGCGCATTTTGGAATTCTCCCTTTTGATGCTTCCCAAATCTGATATATCACCTTTTACATGGCTTTGTACTACTTTTGATTAATGAACACCGTGTTTGTGGTAAATATTACAAAATTCAGCAGGACTGGAATGGAAAGGCACAATAATCGGTTCAGGTTTCCGAACATGACGGTAGATTTACATACTTTATATTTTGTGAATGTATTTTTATTATTTTTTTGATCCTCTGAGTTTCCAATCAAATATTATAAAATGAATTGAGTTTCCCAACCATGGCTTTCCAGTATCTATTTTAAAAACACCACCGTAGTGCCATTTGGTTTGATTGGTATTAATTGATGCTATTAGTTCTCTCTGCCGGGATGACTAATTGTAACGGTTTCATTATTTATTAGTATTACTTTCTAACTGTGCTCTTACGATTATCAGTTAGTCTGTGTTTTTCCTTGGACATTTTCTCTCCTTTATTTTTGGTGAAATTTTGAGTCTAACATCAATAAAAGTGCCTCTTTTAGACTAAACTGGCTCTGTGCAAATGAAAAAGATTAATCCCAGCAGTCTCAGAGTGTCATGAAGTGAACCTTGCCTTTGGCAGGCCTTTCCAGCCCCTCTCACTCTCCTTGAAGTGAACGCACATGTTGTTGCTTTAAATCCAATGAAATCTAGATTGAGGGCTCTTTTTTTTTTTTTTCCTCATGTGGTTTGCATTGATCTGTACCTTAGTGTTTAACTTGCCTTTAAAACAAAATGAGATTTTACAAATACAAAGAAAAGACAATATTTTTCTTCCCATAAAGGTCATAGTTTTTATTCGTATTACTATTTTAAGGGACGAGTAAAAACTGTAATCCTTAAACAGAATCAATGTTGTTTTTCTATCTTAGTTTCTACAATATGCTTCAGTAAGTCACTGGTCTTTTTGTCATCTCATCTGTCATTTTATTATGTAGTCTCAGTCACTTTTCAACCACTACATTTCCAGTAAAGATGCTAAAGGTGATTTTTCCAAAGCTCTAAACTCATCACACACCTAATTAATTTAACATTTTTGTATATATGACTGCTTAAATGACAGCACTCCGTTATCTTCTGAATCCCTCTCTCCCCCCATTCTCTTGCAGTCTTGTTTTTATGAGTCTGTTATTTGTGGCCTGCCCTGCATAAGCTGTTCTCAGCAATTATGGCAAATACAATTCAATCTGTTTGGAGCTTTCCCTTTAATCTCATTTCCAGGACCATAAGCAGAACCAGACATCCTCCCACCACTCCCCTCTCTTTGCCTTTTTCTCTACCATTAATCATGCCCATAAGGATCACAGTGTAACCCTGTCGTTTAGCTGGCCCCCTGGTAGGTGGGCAGACTTGGAGGGGGGGTGGATCAACCCTGTTCATGTTGCTTTAATGTGGTTAGTTACTCAGTCGGTAGTCTTTGTGTCGTGATTCACGCTCACTTTGACCACAGAGCCCTCCACGTGTCACGCAGATAATTTGCTCCCTTTTTATCTTTGCTGACTGTCTATTTTTTTCTGTTTGGTTTGATTTTGTGTGCATTTGAAGTTTTCTTGCCTTCCTTTTTAATAGTTTAATAACAAATGCAGATGTGCAAAACATCCCGTTCTCATCTGTTTCACCCTCTTATCATCGGGTCTCCCATACATTGTGCTGGCTGGGCTTTTAGTGTTAGTACCTTTTAAAGGAATGTCATGGAAAACCACATCTTTTCTCATTAGCCACCCTGGATCGGTCACCTCTGCTCACCCCTTCAGTGTTTTTGCAGAGGTCCCTGCACTGTGTTGCCTCAATAAAGTTCATTTATAGGATAACAGGGCTCTGGAGGACACATGGGGCTGATTTGGACTAGATGGATTCAACATGTCTCCTGCCCAGCTCCTCTCTGTTCCTTGCCTTGTGATCCATGCCTCCCTGACCTCATCATCCATCATATAACACCTGGGATGAGGGGAAAATGGTTGAAAAAAATAAAAGAGACTCTTTTATTTTGTAGGATTTATTGGCTGGCCACAGGAGAGTCCTGCTACCACCGCCGGGCCGCAGCTCCATCCGCCCATGGATGGGTTTTTATGCACAAGGAAAGACCATAGCAGTGTGTTCTGTACTTTGGGTGTTTTACCTCCATAAAAGTGTTTGAGTTAAAAATAAAAATCGTTGTTTGAGTGATTCGACACATGGGCGGAGGGTTGATTAGATCACACAGGTACAAACATTTGATACTGTTGGGCATGTTTCAAACTGACTTCTAAACCGTGTGGTGATTGTGCAGGAGGGGATGTTGTACTCCAAAGCTGAAATTTTTAAACTACACATTTAAACGGTTACATCTGAGCTCATTGTTGTTCTTTTTCCCTCATTAGCTCTTGGTTAACCACTAATGCCTTGTGAATCAACTAATTTTTACTTTCTCCCCCTTTTTCCGGTCAGGGCTCAACAAGAAACATGTGGTTGTCCTCTCTTCCAAGCTCAAGCTCTTAATAATCCCCAGGCTTCAATGGAAAATCGAATGCATTTCACATGTCTGCTAAGAGCTGACACATGGGGTTGTGTCCGTGGTTTAACAGAATAAGCCTGTGGAATTGATGGCTGGCTGCTTGGAAATAGTGCTGCAACTAATGTCCTTTCTTAATTGTATAACTCGTTTGGTTTTGTCTGCTTTTCTTGCTCTGCGGTGCGAGATTGTTTCTTTAAAGGCTTGTTAAGAGGTAAATTGAGGAGAAAGGTGAGGAGAGCATTGTGTTTTCCATTTTTTGCCATCTTTGTTATGCCATCATTTTGTTTGCCTCAACTGGTTGACGGTCTGACGTCACTGGAGAAAACACTGGTTTGCTTGATTCAGGTGGACCTTAGTTTGTAAGTCTTTGTACCAGGGATGCACTGATACTAATAAGCTGATAATTATTCAGATGTTATGGCTGATAACCAATAAATGGCAGATAATAAAGTGTAAAATGTTTAATTTTATAAAATTGTAATAAACACACAAACAAACAAAACTAAATTCAGGGAATCACAACATTATCATGTATAGGATAAAAATGAATATTCATTTTGAGATTGGCTAAGGATGACATTTTACATAGATTTTACAACAATAGAAGGGGCAATAACTTTCTCAAAGGAAAACGTGTAGCTTATTTACTTCTAAAGGATGCATATTTTTGAGAGTATAAATATGAAAAATAGCGTAAATGAGGATGCACAATTAAATATGTAATATCTAAGGTGATTTCTTATTATTACCTGAATTTTTTTTTTTGTGGAAACCATGACGATTTTTTTTTTCAGGATTCTTTGATGAACAAAGATCAAAAGAACAGAATTAATTCAAAATAGAAATCTTTGTAATGTCTTTAGTCACTTTTGATCAATATGTGTCCTAACTGAATAAAAACATGAATTTCTAAAAGATTATTTCAAAAAATCTCACTGACTCCAAACTTTGGAACGGTATACCTAACACAGGCAGAATATCTATTGATACATTTAAAAAATATCTAATATCGTGTGATAACCAATATGGTCCTGTTATAGTGTACACCGTATATATATACTGCTATATTGCTTATGGCAACCTTACTGGTCATTTTTAAGTGACTTTTATTGCACAATCATGTCATTGAACTAATTTACCAAGATGCTTTCTTGTTGATCATCTAGTGATTTGCTTCAGCTTGTCTTTTCATTTTGCACCCAGCTCTCAGTGTTTACTTCATTTCATACCTCCGGCAGGAGGCCAGCAGCAGGGTGAAGGTGTGGCTCTAGATGTGTTTGAAATGTTTCATGTTCCTGAAGAGTTTCCTCCTAGCAGAACATCAGGTATTAGTTTATTCATTGCTCATTAGGCTCACAGTCAAAGTGCTTTAGGCAAATTCAGGGTTGTGACTATCGTTGAAAATGTGCATTTGTTGGACAAAGCCGCAGTCACACAATCCAATTAATACATGAAAGCCCCCGTCTCCTAGGAAGGAATTCACAATACATAAACAGGCTGTAAAGTGGAAATTTACATCTGCATTTGTTTCTTTCCTTGAAATTTAGCAACATTTGGTACTGGTTTGGTTAACAAACCCTTGCTGAACACTTTGGAAGAAAAAAAGAAAGCTAAATGAATACCATGTGTTTTGAGAGCTACACAGGGGTTTATTGTAGTGTTGAGTTAAAGGCACAATCTCGCCTACATCTTTGTAAAGTGAGAGTTTGGTAGATTTTAACAAGTAGGAACGTTCTAATCACTTTGAATAATGTGATTTTTACCAAATTTAAATTTACCTTTAAATGTCAGACTTAAAAAAAAAAAAAAAAAACTTTTCATAAAAAAATCACTCATAACTGCTTTTATACACCAGAAGCTGAACAGAAATTAATTCCCTAAAATGTCTTTAACCAAGGCCAGGCTCTTTTGATGTTGCCATGAGTGTGTAAGTATAACATGCCTTTAGCTTGCTGTCCCGGATGTTAATTAAATAGCTTTTTTCCTCTTCTTGTAAGGCAAGGTATTGGATTAATGGCTTTAAATGTCCTTTAAATCGCTCTAATCTTCCCCCTTTCATCTGTAGCTTTTGCAGGTTTGTGTTGCTGTGATTTGTTTGCATCGTCTGCCTTTGATTGCACCTTAATGATCGCAGCTCACCCTGGATCGTAATGCAGATCCCCCTGAATAACTCTTTCCGGATGCTTGCGGGTGTTAGATGGTAGGACCCTGTGGGGAACAGTGGCTGCTGCGTCCAGTCTTTCATGCCTCTGGCTTTCACAGAGCCAGTTTCTACCTTTCACACCTGCTTTCTAAAACAAAAGGAAATTTTTATGAGTCATCTGCACAACAAACGACTGAATCTTGAGTGTCGCGGACCACAGATAGAGTCAGGAGTCTGACAAATCATGTACGGTGTATTGGATGAGACCACTGCGCAGGAATGGTCCGATCAGATGTGCTGATGAACAATTAAGATCATGACATCACAAATTCAAGTTATTTCTCCACTGTCCGAAAAAATGTGTAAGATGTGTACCTTTAGGGATGTAACAGCTTGTCACTGTAAAAGTATCCTTAAAGGGACACCATTATACCTGATCTACTCCTAAAAGGTGCATATTAGGACCTTTGAGTAGTAAAATGTTCCCTTAAGGTACTATTATTTTACACAGTACAAAGATGTCTATAGGTACAATTTGAGTGTGATGTCTTCACATTGATGTTTCTGCAGGGCCTTCAAAAACTAATAGCCATTTGTTTATTAGAAATTGTATATATTCTCTTACATGCTTAGTGGTTTAGTTCTGTTCCAGTAATTTGCTTAGGGGAAAAAAAACAAAATCCAATTTTTTGAATGAAGATATTGTGCCTAATGGACTCCATCATGTTAAGTGAGTTTAACAGCGCAGGCCCCATTGTGCCTGCGCTCCAATTCTGTCATTTGCCCTTAATTACTATGCCAGCAGAGTCCATTAAATATTCTCCAGCTAATGCCTCATTAGCTTCTGCAGGCTAAATGGTCAAAAGATGCACATTTTATTGGTAGTAAGCACTGTCCTCTCTGAATCACTGCCTGAGGTCTTAACAATGAATCTGGACTCAGAATGTTTCGTTCACAGTTTTCATAACTGATTTTTAACTGAGTTTACTCTCCTTTGAGGAGTTACTGCCTTTATAGTCATAGACTATACAGAAGTGTGGTGTAGCTCCACTCCCATCCTCCAGAGGGCAGACCTACATTATGTTTTAAGACTTTGGCATTGATTCATGATAGAGCAGACTAATAACATATGCTCTTAGAAGCCAGGATGTGACACATATTCATTGTGTGCTAGTGAACATTGCTGTATCACATGTCAGTCTCTCTCTTTATAACTTACCCCCCTTTTTTGGCTTCATCATACTAATAATTTTCAGTTAAAGACTAACAAAATTATTTATTTCTCATTTTTGGATTCACCAAGGTTCCTGTTGATCCAGCTATTGCTTCGGAGACTGTAAAACTGTAGTTGGCTTTTATTGAAAGAGTACCTTGGAAATACTTGGATATAAATCTCTCTCAGATGCACAGCCTGAGCTCATGCTTTCTCTGCAGTGAATATGTTGGCACTGTATCTCTGTTTACACAGGTGAAATGGTCTATCATCAAATATTTGTGTGATTTAATACTTGATTTTCATTGGCTGAGGTGTTGGCAGGTGAAGTACTGAATTTGCTGGTGTGTCATGGCTACTCATTCCCATTCTAGATGGGCAATAGAATGCCAACTCGCATTATAATGCACCTGTGAATATTTACCCAGGCTCACCTGCTGCCACATCTGCTGAAATTATTGAAAAGAGTCTGTAGAGATGTGAGGTGGGGATGGAAGCATCTGAGCATACAGTGCTGCTGTATTTTTTTTCCCTTTCCTGAACCTGGCCAAAAAAAAAAAAAAAAGATTATATGACAACAACCATGCTTAAATGACCAGAAATTGGCTGTTGGCTGCCTTTAGACTTGTGTGCCAATCCCAACGTATTCACTTTGCCTGCACAGATTCCCAATCAACCAGATTGCACTTAAACTAGATGCCACATGCAGAGAAATGTGTTTGTGTACAAAGGAGTAATTGAGCTGTTTTATAAGCAGTTAGATGTCAAAACCCAGTATGTGTGCACCGAAAGAGAACAATGCAGATGCATTTGAGTGCATATGAAAATGCACATGTATATAAGAACTCCCTGCTAATCAGACTCTGACATTTGCATATGTGTTTTATTCCTATTTTTATCCAAGTCATATTAGGAGAATTCATTATTAAATTCTTTCCACTACACCAATCGCATCACAAGCGATAGATAAATGCAAATGTTTCAGATGCTGTGTAGAAACCAGAGAGACTCTGCTTCTGAATTTGTGGCTTTTGATGTGCACTTTCTGTGGTTTTGGATGCAGTTCTGACAGGTATTGTCCCTGAGGCGAAGGATTACCTGAGGCCTCTTCACAAAACAGACCAAAACAAGTTATTGGAGGACTTGTAAGCCCCTTCATGGAGAGTATGACATAAATTATTCTAGCCTTGCAGATGTTCTGAGATCAAAATCTGCATGAATTTACGCCATTGGCAGTGAGTCTCACTTCTTATTAGATTTCACAATGCATGCTGGAGCAGCCGCGATGCTGGGGCTTTTACAGGGGTCATAAATCTGGGTCTGTCATCATCTCAACCACTTTGGTAGAGATTATTTCACTCCGCTAATAAAGCAACTCCCGCTCGACATTACAAATGCCTGCAGGTTAACAACCTTGGCAGCCGTGCGATCTCGGTGCTCGCTCGCACTTCAGAGGCTTTGCGAGCTGGGAACGAAATAGAAGCCCAGATATAATGGAGACCCTAATGGATCCCAGGTGGTTGTTAGATCCCGACCCCACCTGATATTTTCCTTCTCAGAGGGGAAGAACCTGGGTCAACCTGTCTCAAGTGTTTGGAATTTCATTGTTCATTATAGTCTCTCTTTGATGTTGCTGCATACCAAAGCTTACATTTCTGCTTTGTTCAGGAATAGACCAATTTCCTATTTTTGGTAAAATGTCATAGCTCACATTCTTCAATATGATCGAATAGTTCAATAGCTGCATTTAATGTTATTCTCTCCTGGGGGTGCACAGTTGAAAATTTGCGTTTCCAGTGGAAATGGTCTCAGCATGGTTTCAATGGTTCCATTAGTGGAGTTCATAGAATTAACTTGATTAACTCAATATAATTAACTTAATGGAGCCAATCAATTAAAACTAATCTTATTGAGTGTTCTTGTGTAATAGGTGATAATCTTATTGAACGTTCTTCCACCCTTTCTTATTCATATTAGAGTATAAAGTTCTCATGCAAAGTTCTCACTTTGTCCTTCCTGACAGGACTTCTGTGCTATAGTTTTTGTATTAATTTAAAAGAATAATAGAATCAATGAATAATAATGTACTGCTGTCTGCATTCTGTACACTGGCTACAGTTTTTTTTTTTGTAGTATTAGAAACAGTTGTACAGTAGTTACAGTATATGGACACATGACCACATTGTTGCTGCAAAAAACGTTGAATGCAATTTTGGCTAATAAAAAAATCTAGAATTTTAAAAGTGTGACAGATGTTGATTCTAGTTAATTCTTCATTTTGAGAATGAAAGATAAATTCAAGTGCATTGCATTGTGGGATTTAGTATTCATTACACTATTAGACATTATTAGCCAGTATTACCCACTAGCTTGGCTGTCGCCTATGAATACCATCCCTCCCCCGATGCCGTTTAGATACACTCTCAGAAAAAAAGGTACAAAGCTGTCGCTAATGTTGTACCCTACAAAATCTATAGCAAATGGTACATATTTGTACCTTATTTACCCCAAAATGCTACACATTAGTACCTTAAAAGTACATATGTGACCCTGGACCACAAAACCAGTCATAAGGGTCAATTTTTCGAAATTGAGATGTAATAAATAAGTTTTCCATTGATGTATGGTTTGTTAGGATAGGACAATATTTGGCTGAGATACAACTATTTGAAAACCTGGAATCTGAGAGTGCAAAAAAATCTAAATATTGAGAAAATCGCCTTTA
>NW_015641476.1:2176902-2180441 GCF_001515625.1 Sinocyclocheilus rhinocerous | reverse complement strand
GCTGAGATACAACTATTTGAAAATCTGGAATCTGAGGGTGCAAAAAAATCAAAATGTTGAGAAAATCGCCTTTAAAGTTGTCTAAATGAAGTTCTTAGCAATGCATATTACTAATCAAAATTAAGTTTTAATATATTTACAGTAGGAAATTTACAAAATATCTTCATGGAGCATGATCTTTAATTTACTAAAGAAAAATCAATCATTTTGACCCATACAATGTATTTTTGGCTATTGCTACAAATATACCCCAGTGACTTGAGACTGGTTTTGTGGTCCAGGGTCACATTTTACCAGCTAAAGTGGACATATTAATACCTTTATAAAGGGTACCGACCCAGTGACAGTTTTTTTTTCTTCTTCTTTTTTTTCTTTTTCCAGAGAGATTATGAGTCAGTTTTGATATACTGGATGAAGATCTTTTAATCACTTAAACCTAGGGCTGCTGTTATTACGAATGTAATTATATGAAAATGTTATGTTACGCTTTGCTGAGGATCAAGACCATGTTTCCCACTGTCTTTTTTTACTTTTTTCAAACTTTAATTTTTATTCTTTTTAGGAACAAACATAAACATTCATCATATATCCAATATAACTACTGTAACTACTACCTATCCAGTTGTAGGGGCATACATTTCTTTAAGTATGAAATGTCTGACAGGGCAGAGTCCCCAGTAGAGAGACTGAAACTCCGCTACACTTCTCTCCATGCTAAAAGAATAGTCAATGGGCCTCATTTATCAATCTAACGTAGAATCGAGCGCAGATCCGTGCGCACAAATCAACTTACGACAGAGTTCACGTGTGATTCATGAAACATTCATATGCCGCCAATCTCATCGTACGAATGATCGTATGTTGATAAATGTGGCGGCAGAAAACGTCTCAGGTTACTTATGTAACCATGGTTCCCTGAGTAGGGAACGAGACACTGCGTCCTCTAGGGGTCGCTATGGGGAACGCCTCGTCGTGACCCGTGTCTGAAGCATACATTGAAAAAACACCAACTCGTTGGCCGGCGACAGCCATGACGTCATTACCGGTGCGACTACAGTATAAATGGGTGCCGGGAGCACACATCATTCACTTCTTCGTCTGAAGCTTGCGTCCGCAGCATGGCAAGAAACCTAGAGGACGCAGTGTCTCGTTCCCTACTCAGGGAACCATGGTTACATAAGTAACCTGAGACGTTCCCTTTCATGGGAACTTCGAACTGCGTCCTCTAGGGGTCGCTATGGGGGAACGCCTCGTCGTGACCCGTGTCTGAAGCAAAAATTGAAAAAACACCAACTCGTTGGCCGACGACAGCCATGACGTCACTACCGGTGCGACTATAGAATAAATAGGCGCCGGGAGCACACATCATTCACTTCTTCGTCTGAAGCTTGCGTCCGCAGCATGGCAAGAAACCTAGAGGACGCAGTGTCTCATTCCCTACTCAGGGAACCATGGTTACATAAGCAACCTGAGACGTTTTTCATGAGAAAGCAACTTTTCTTGGGAGAACGCAAAAGTGAAAGCAAAGTTTCTCTGGGAAAGGCAAAAGTTTTGCGAAAAACTTTGGGTGTTCTGTAATATAGTCTCCATTCATTGTAATTGCATGGAGCAACTGGCAAAGTCAAACAGGCAAAATTTATGAGTGTTTGATGTTTTACACAAAAGAAAGAACATCATAAAGATTTTGAATGACATGAGTGTGAGTAAATGATGACAGAATGTTAATTTTTGGGCAAACTATCCCTTTAGTTATATACATATATTAGACATGGATCGTACTCACCCACCATGGTTCCCGCGTCGGAGTTCTGTCCGAAGAAGCCTCTAGACCGGACCATCAGTAAGATGGTCCGGCATTGGAGACTAATATGCAGGAAATTTCTAACCTCGGTCAGGTGGAGAGATGGTGGTTTTAGGAAGGTGAAGATAAGGGAAGATAAGGGCAGATGTAAGACCATGAGTAGATACTGAGGTATCACTCTGATCCGGACAAAAGCGCTGACGCCCTGTCTGGATCACATCCTTTAGGTCTTTTACTTACCTTCCTTTTACTTACCTTCCTTTGGCGGGTAGGAGCGCGAGCCGCGACACTAGCCTTCTGAGCCAGTCTCTCATTCTCAAACCGAGACGGGCTAGGACGCCTGGGTTGTTCGGGCTCAGACCTGGACTTCGTGAAGGCCGCTATCCCGGTCTTTCAGCAGGTCAGCCTGATATGCTTAGAGCCTCACCATCGTGCGCAATGAAGCGACAGCCCGCTTTTACAGTTAGGTGTTCATTTATTTAGAACCGTTCCATGTTTTTATAATATTGTACCTGTTTGCTCATGCTTTCGTTCTTTTTATTTTTAGTAAACACATTGGGCCTCATTTATCAATCTAACGTAGAAACGAGCGCAGATCCGTGCGCACAAATCAACTTACGACAGAGTTCACGTGTGATTCACGAAACACTCGTATGACGCCAATCTCATCTTACGAATGATTGCACGTTGATAAATGTGGCGGCAGAAAACAATCGTCATTTGAATATAACGCCCCTAAAAAACACCCTGGTTTAGAAGCCTCGCCCCTAGAGTTTACGACACGGAGAAACGAAACCCGGCCAAAAAGAGGAAGTAATCTCATGAAAGAGAAATTGATCTTACTCCAAAAACACCCGTTAACCTTGTAATTGCAAACAATTAGGCTAGGCTACATTAACTTATGTAATTTAAATGTATATTAAAATACTGGTAAATATAAACAGCCTATTTAGTTCCCCTCACTCTACAACATATATTTAAAATTTAACAGTATTCAGAACAAAACAAGAATGAAAAATAAATAGTTATAAAATTATATATTAAACTAGCCTATAAAATAAAAAACAAATTAGGCTATAGTGGCATTCACTATAAACGGCATACATATGTCAAGCAAAACTGAAACGGCACTGGGCTCACGAGCCTGTCTCACACCACAAGAATCCAAATGTTTCCATTTTTGCCATATTTGTAACATTTGTTTGCATAACTATTATTCATTATGTAGGCTAGCCTAAACATGGCTTTATACTTCACTCATGTTCTAATATCCGTGTAAAATCCTTTACATGTGCAAAAATGTTTGTTTGGGCTCCCCCCAAAAAAGACATTCTAAACTTACTGGTTAACGATCAACTAATGAGCTTCGTTTGACGGTCAGGAAAATAAAAATGAACAAAATGCTGTCATTCTACAAATCTCCACCGTATTTACGATGCTGTGCGCAAGTTCAGGTAACTCAAAAACTTGCGTAAACGAGCTGAGACCAGACGTGAGATTTGATCGTAGCCACCGCTCACGTCCATATTGATTAGGGATGCACCGATACCACTTTTTCCAGTACTCGCCCGATACCGATACTTTTATTTTTGGTACTTGCCGATACCGATGCCGATACCTATATTTTTATTACATTTGTAAATTTTTTAAATATTGGGTACAGAAACCAAAAGGGTATGTATAATGTTAGTTGGTTAACTTCATTTATCAAATAGATACAGTCAAACCAAAATCTATT
>NW_015641476.1:2164480-2176769 GCF_001515625.1 Sinocyclocheilus rhinocerous | reverse complement strand
GTGTGACGAGTGGGGGCGGGGCCGAGAGCCGTGGGAACGGAGCGAGGCCGGTGGAGTGATTGCTAATGAGGGACACCTGCACCCACTCACCGGTCTCGAGTCTCACGGAGGAGCTCCGGAAGGATATAAAGGAGGAGTGACGACAGGGAAAGACGAGAGAGGACCAGGCCTGGATTTTATTTTGTGTGTTGGTTTCGTTTGTGCGCGACAGTCGTCCGCGAGGGGCTGTTGCGCTATTTTGTGTTTATTTTATTATTAAAGTTTATTTGAATGTTTGCCGGTTCCCGCCTCCTTCTTCCCGTGACTAAGAACTTTGTTACAAGGCCCATTGTCCATCTCCCCAAACTGCCATTCCAGCTCTTTTCTTCACAAAAGGGGATAGCCGACAATGGCACACAAGAACAATTTGTCTTCTATATTTCTAGCCATCTTATATCAGACCTATCTGATACCCACACTGTCATATCAATTGACATGCTAACCAGTAATATCTCAAATTTGGAAGAGCCCAGCCTCCTTACTATTTTTTTCAAAGCTGCAGAACTTTTATCTCACTCTGGGGCATCTTCCCTGCCTGATAAATCTGGAAGTTAATCTGTCCAACAGTGAAAACATGGACCTTGGAGGTGTGGGGGGTAATATCTGGAATAGAAACAGCAATCTGGCAAGGATATTCATTCTAATCGACTCGATTCTTCCAGCCATTGAGAGGGGCAACACAGACCACCTGTCCAAATCACTTGTAATTGTTTGTTCCCAAGTACATTATGCCTACTTTTGGACATTCAAAATGAAAAGATGCTTTAATATGAGGGGAAATGTGAGCATTTAGAGTGAGGGATGTTATCCTGTAAATGCTGCCCGATCGCAAATCTGATCTGGATTTATCAGATGTGCAATTATTCTCTCTAAACGCTTAGCCAGTATAGAAGTTAACAATTTGCAATCAGTGTTAAGGAGGGCAACTGGCCTGAATGAGGCACAGTTATAGTGTCCTTCCCCTCTTTATAAATGACTGAAATTATTGTCTCCTTCCATGAATAGGGTATTTCACCTGTTTCCATAATATGGGCATATGTTCTTTGTAATAAAGGACTTACAATGTCACTAAATGTTTTATAAAACTCATTTTTATACCCATCTGTCCCGGGGCTCTTACTTTAAAATTTTTTAATGGCTTCCGCTATTTCTTCCTTTGCTATGCGGTTATCAAATATCAATTATCGAATCCATCTTGGGGAGGTCAGTTTTATGTAAATAGGATTGTATTTGCTCTGCCTCTGAGCATATGTCTATATCTGAATAAAGGTTTTTATAAAAAGCAGCGAAGGCCTCTAAAATTTCTGTAGGCTTATATAAAAAAGGTTTATCAGCAGAGTTGTTGTAATGTAATGTTGTAATAAGTTTGAGGGGCTAACAAATGGTTAGCTCTATTCCCACGTTCATAAAATGTTTGCTTCAAGAATCTTAGATTCCTCTCTACTTTCTCAATATAGTTCCCTCTTGTAGTCTCCTTGAGCTGTTTTAAATTCTCTGTTGGCTTTATGCTGTTTCCAAAAATGTAAAATGTTTTCAAGTTTTTTTTTTCAAGCCCTTTTGTATTCAACCTGCCCCTTTAGTCAGCATCACATTGGACTTGTTCCGTTATCCCTAAGTGTAGCTAAACATTTTACCATTATTCTGTCAGTTAACACAAAGCTAAACATTTGAACACAGACAGTCTCTAGTGCATTTCTAAGCATTAAAGTCTGTTCAACTGACTTGCCTGAGATTATTTTAATCATTCACTTTGAGAGATATTCAATATCTCCAACCAGAGCTGTTGATAATTGTCCTCGCATTTCCACAGCAACCAGCCCAGCTTGCATAAGTCTTTTTCTCGCATCTCAGCCTCTGAAAGTCTCACTCGAATCCCCAGATGTTGAAGACCTTCTGCTGCCTCACAAGCAGAATTGTAGCTAACTTTCTCCATCTTCAAGCTAAACTTTCAGTATCTCTGACTTGAACTTGATCTTGCGTTCTTTCTTATACACTCCTCGCTTGCATTGTACAGTACTGGAATAGTCATGATCCAGCACGATGCGATTCCCATTGAACTGGAAATCCTTAGTAGCCCAGGCTTTTTGTAAAATCCGTTATTTCATCTGGAAATGCAAAAACTTCACCTCAGTCCTCGTCTTCGGGCAACTCAAGAATCTGCTTCAGTGTTTGACACAAATTCAGTCATGTTTCTGCTCCTTTTTGCACCTTCTTCCAGTCCATATATTCTCGCGTTTGAATGCCTTGAGCGTTTTTCCAAGACTTCTAACTTCTCCATTTGAAGCTGTTTATTCAGCATATGTCAGCAACCTTTCTTTGGATTCATCCATTCGTTTTTCAGGTTTATATCCCTTCATTTACTTGTTTGATCGATTCTTCCAATTTCCCGAACTTCTCGTTTTTTTTCCTCCCTCATACCTAGCATTTCGTTGAGTATTTCATAGGTTGGTGAGTCACTGAAAACATCCTGGTTAGCATTTGCGCTAACCGCTTGGCTAGGCTTGAAGGTTATTTTACTGTTTCCTTTGCGGTTTTGTTGACTTTGCATTTTAAATCCACTGTTTAGTTACAATATTACAATATAACAATTTACATAAATTAACTACTCATTTATTTTACTCTGAATCAATGACCGGGGCAAGTTTTAACTTGCTACGTAAGGTGCCCTGTTACTGTGCTGTCATCACAAGGCCGGACCGGGCGGAAGTCCCTCTTCTACGCTTTGCCATAGTTACTGAGCCATTAGCAGCCCTGCATATTTGACTTGTATGTCTATTCCAATTATGTTGAATAAACAGTCATTGAGGTAATTTTTTGGCTCTTTTGACAATATGATGACAAAAAGGTTTCATTCATTTCATAACAGACTTGAAATTGTCAATGTCACCCTGTCTTCATTTTAAAGTGGTTTAATGCTGATATAGTGCAGGATCAGTACAGACTAGAGTCACTGTATTACATATCTAAATTTATTTGAGAACATTTGTTGTCGACTGAAGCAGTATCCTGTAGTAAATTGGGATGCTTATGCAACCACTCCAACATCTTGTCAGCCTCAGGGGATGGCGATGCTTATTCAAATGTGAGTTGGAGCACTGGCATACATGTATGATCCTGTTGCCAGTCTTTTTCTAAGAGAAGGAAAATTCTGCAGAAAACAGATTTTAATCTAGTGTGCTTCCATCTCTTGTCATTCTTGACTATCTTTGCACCATTCGTATATTTTATGACAGTGGCTACACTATTGAACTGCATACATTTCATTCTGTTCTCTGTCCTCAGATCCAGATGATACCTAATGCTACTTAACACTTCAGACTACATGGATTCCAGAGTGCAGAACAGCACACTTGGGACCAGCAGCAATGTAGAATTATCAAACCAAAAAGAGTTTCATGTAGTTTTAAGTATGAAATATTTATGACTGTGAGTAGCAGAGTACCATTTAAAGGTAAGTGAGAGTTCAGTTTAACATCTAGCTGGAAGTGAAAGAAGCCACTGTGCATATGGATTATGTGGAGAAAGTGGAAATGGTTGGTTGCAAAACCCACAGCTAAAAACTACGGATTTTCTTCCAATCTTTTTTTTTTTTACATTACCTTGGATACAGACATGTCTATGGCCTCATGTAACCTTGTTTTCAAAGAATATTGAGTTTTTTTTCTTTTTACTTTAGACTGATAAGATCAATTTTGATAGAGATGCTTTAAAAAAGTCCCAAAAGAGATTATTTAAGCCCTCATTCATATAATTACATGTTGTTACAGTCATAGTTCTATGGGTAGCATATCACAGTCTGTAAACGTGGCTCTTCCAGATTACAGTAAAAATTTTGAGACACTCAATGGGAGATGTGATTTATTACAGATGTTAATTTGCTGGGTTTAATAAAGTGGTCAGCTTGAGGACATCAAAAGTATTGTGAAGGGACAAAAAAAATAATAATTTGGATAAAATCAGTGATGACAACTCCTCAAGCTCAGAGGAATGTTTCAGCTAGTTTTTAATGCATGTTTGAAGACAGTTTAGCTCAGACATTTGGATTTAACCAAAGGCGGACAAAGTACTCAACTCCATTACTTGAGTGAAAGTACAGATACCGCTGGTCAAATATTACTCCAT
Source organism: Sinocyclocheilus rhinocerous (assembly GCF_001515625.1). NCBI lineage: Eukaryota > Metazoa > Chordata > Actinopteri > Cypriniformes > Cyprinidae > Sinocyclocheilus > Sinocyclocheilus rhinocerous. Next base: position 2,172,608 of record NW_015641476.1, on the reverse strand, counting down.
TACAAGTAAAAGTTGTAAAGACAGATTTTTAAAGACAGATTTTTACTTAAGTAAAAGTACAGAAGTACTTGCTTTTAAAAGTACTTAAGTACCAAACGTAAATTTCCTTTTTTTGGTCAGTGCTCAAAAAATGCTGGGAAATCACTTCATGTAGCCCCAAGATTGATTACTGATAAACTGTCTGAAAAAAATACAGTTTTTAGAGAAGAAAGAAATCACCCACTGACTTTCAAAGTTGCTAACGACTTTCTACTTCGAGGATCTTGATAGAAATGTTGTGGAGTGAAAAGTACAATATTTGTCTTTCAAATGTAGTGAAGTTAAAGTCATAAGTTCCCAGAAAAAATAATACTCAAGTAAAGTACAGATACTCAAAAAGTGTACTTAAGTACAATACTCAAGTAAATGTACTTAGTTACTGTCCGCCTCTGGTTTTAACGGATGTGTTCAATAACAAAACAAGATCCAGTATTGGATTGTTCCGGTCAAGTGTGAGTGTTTGGCTTATATGTCAGGGTTGGCATAAGTACAAAGAATACTGCTTTAATTGACTCAAGCCTCTCTTTTAACACTCAGTATCAGGATGAACAAAAAAGAAAGTGTGTTGTTTATGAGGAATACCAACTTACTATTATGGCTGTGATGCAGAAGGCTGCCATTCCGCCTTGTTGGAGAGAGACAGAGGACAATTGTCTATTATCTGGGCAAAAGGTCAAAAGCAGATTGTTTGTAACTAACTTCCAGTTAATTACAAGTTACTTGGCTCTCACTGGAAATAGTTGGCATGTAAAACTTCACGACTCCTTGCCCAGTCTCTACACAAGTTTGTTGAAGCATAGAAAATGTTTTATCTGAACCATATGTTGTGCACATATATCATTCACCCTTTGACTGAACGGTTAACATTTGCATCTTTAATAAAACTTTTTTATTCCATCTGCTTTATAAAGATTCCTTGTAAAATGGAACTTCACACATTCAGTATACAAACAATGGCTCTCATTCGCTAACCAGGTGTATGCGTTTATATCTATTTGCATGTAAAATATGCTAACTGTTCACAGATAAATCATAATTAAAAAATGCATTTGCATTCAAATGTATTCTAAATGTATGGTTGCGTGTAGTCTGTATCGATATAAAAACGGTTTATTGTGTTTTAACAGGTTTTCTGGAGTGCTAACTTGCTCCACATCTTCTCGCGCAAGAGTTTTACTCTGATTGGCCATTGCATTCATAAATTCAATGGTTAACTCAGTGGTTATAGTGTGATTACATTGTAAAAACACGTAAAAAGAAAAATGATGCAACATGAGCAGATATAAATGTAATGCCACAATCGACACTTTTCATTTAATTTCATTTTATTCACGACAGCCCTAATGGATTTAGTTTAATTGTGCAGGGGCATTTTTGTCTCAAAGCCCACCGTGTCCAACCCATGGCCAGGGGAAGGTTAAGCCTTGCCCAGCCTTACACACGCTCTGTCTATGAAGGTAAGAATAAATGTGTGTATGTTCCTGTTGTGAATCCAGTGAAAATTCTGAGTAAGAAATCTTCCTGCGCACATAAATACGCACATTCTATGAATTTATTAGCGAATAAGGCCAAAAGTGTTTGCTATTTGAATTCAGCCCTCTTATTTTCATGTGACTCAATCGGCATGTTCTGCAACTCTCTGAGAACTATGCCTGAGTGTGTTAGCCGAAGCCACAGACTATGCCTCACCCTGAACTTTAGGCAGACCACAGACATTTGTTTTCTATGGCCTTTCCTGCTTGTCTGTGTCAGCTGGTATCATGCTTTTCTCTTCCTCTCTCTGTCATCTTCCCTCCCTCTAGCCATTCCTCTGTTCCTTCCACCATTACACTCTCACCCTTGACTTCTTCACTGATCTAAAAGCCCAAAGTTCTCTTTTCACTGGCTCGCGGACAGACCCGAGAGTGCTGGCCACAATAACCACCCTCAAAGCAAAAGCACCATTTCCTCTTTACCAAACCACACCAACCTATACTAGTCTTGTGACACAGCATTTAACGTAATACTTGCCGTCCAAGCCAGAGATGTTTTGCGGACAGAACCTCATACCTTATTGGCCATTAACGTCTCTGAAAATCAATGTTGTTGTATTAATTTTCAGAAGAGTGTTTGGTCTGGTTGTACTCATTGGTTTGGGTCAGTCAGCCTGACTGTGTTATGTGGTTTGTAAGAAGCAGTCTGCATGCATGCGGAAATGGAGGATGTGTTTAAAGATGCCCCCACGGCGCACTGCGGCTGGTTGGATAACAGATTTAATGTAATGGTTTGTGTAGGAGGCCTCTGGGCGACCAGCCCAAGCAGGGGAGACAATTAGACTGGCCCCCCATCTCAACATGATTTCCTGAGGGCAAGTGCAGTGTGTGAGTGTTTGTGTGTATAAATAGTTCATATATATATATATGCATATGAGAGCTTTATATCAGGTTATAAGAGATGTAATAATGGACAAATGTGTGGAATATGTCATTGCTGAAAGACAGTGCCAGACCTTGAGTGTTCATGGGGGAGATTTGTTTATCATCCCTCTGTCCCCTCTAGCCACAATCCCCTCATTGCAATATCCTGCAAAAGAGGGGGGGGGATTGGGGGGGACAGGAAGGATCAAGTCCCTTATTTCCAATTCTTGCAACATATTGCTTTTACATTCCCCTCTTCTGTTCCCATAGCTTTGAGAAGAGATGAACAAATGGCTGTAGCTTAAAACCATACAGAGACACACATGTAGCTGTAAGATGAGCATCGGCACAGAAAGGCCTTTTTTATTGTTTTAAATGGGACACAGACATATAATAAAATCAAAACCAATGGCACTGCTTTTGATGTCACAGGATGGATTTGCTAAGAAACTATTTCTCTGTGCTGGATCTCAGCCTTCAAATTCTATGAGAGTGTAAATACACTGAATGAAGCTGAATGTTGTGTAGCATCTTGTGATTTTAGAAATATAAAATAGAGGACTAACCTCTCTTCTTTTTAAATCATTTTTAGCTGAATGCACTACTCCACAACTAAAAATAATGCTGGAGTAGCAATATGCAAATGTTGTTTTCGACTGAAATATCGAGAGCCGGCTTGTTGCTGAAGAACTTCACTATGACTGCTGTAATTTATCACCTGAGAGCACAACACCCTGAACAGTTATCCAAACGTAATTGCTGAAACCTTATTTTTTAGTGTCAATTTCAGCTAAAATGTCATTTCGGTTTTGTAAAAAAGTAATTTTGCTGCATTACTAAGATTTGCCTGTGTCAGATCGCCCTCACCCATAATTTAAATACCAGCCTACTCTATTGAATTTCTTGTTTGAATGCGAAACAGTGCACATGATCGTGAGAAGCTCTTTGTGCATCTTATACATCTACGATAGGGCTAGGTGATTAACATTATCATATCGAGATCAAGATAAAATTGATGTTGATATCAATGATAACAACAATTACTCAATATGGTGGAAATACACTCACCAGTTAGTCAACCAGCAGCAAGTCTCTGCATATTGCTAATAAGTCTGCATGTTCTGTGTGTCAAAGGAATTATGCGGTTTTGTTTACTACACTACAACTTTAACACACGTGACGCTCACAGTGCTTTCAGTGCCTGCCATCTCACTATATAGAGGACAGTCCATGTGAACTTTATCAGCAGAACTGTTCTAAGAGTCACTTCACAAGATTTTCACAGTTTTATGTGAGAAAAATTACCGTCAAATACACACTGGAGCTGAAAGATCTTCACATCAAACCTACAAAATAAAAGTTCAGTTTAACGTGAAGAAAATATATTACTATCATATACTGTTATTGTATATAGGTCTGTTATACAGCATCTTATTTATACTATAAAGTTTTGTTGTAATTGTTGTCATTAGACACCATTTTTGCTGATAAATTGGTATTAAATCGAAAAACACAGAATTTAGGGACGTCATGGGGCCCTAAATTAAAAGGTATGGGTTTAGTAGTGAACAAATTGTTTTCGCATTCATCCTCAAGGTCTAACAAACATGTGGAAAGCATTCAATGTAATTGAGTATCGTGATATCGAGTGGTATGGAAAATGAGAATACTCTTGGCTCTATCGCCCAGCTGTCCTGAGCTGCATAGACATGATTGTGCATTCACAAGGCCACTCATTGCTGTTAGATTTGACACTTCTCTTTTTGCTCATCATATGAAATGATCAAGATGATAAAACCATGATACTACAGATCCTGACCCAGACTTCCTGTCCTGTTCCCCCAAAGCCCACCCATCTCAGCTGGAACGGGGGTCACCCTGCCAGCATAGCTCCCCTCTCCCCCATCCTCCTGAAAGCTCATTATCTTGTTAACACTACATTTATCTGACAAGACAAAAGGGAGTGAGTGACCCAGCCACCATTAAAGATTAATAGAAAGGCATAAAAAGGGAAGGGAGTGATGGAGAAAGACTGGGCCTTAACCAGGCTTTTCTTTTTAAAGAGTGAGATGGCTGTGACAGGATTATTAATCAGAACGGGGGGAAGATAAGACCTCCTTTGCAGCTCCCTCACTTAGAGTCTTTAGTTAGCGCTCCTGCAAAGCATGAACAGGTCAGAAAGGGTAAAACTAATTGGCTCTACCGGGTTTTGAATAACAATGAGCAAGGGCCCAATTATAAAAATCACTCTGATTTTTACATCGGGGAAGGGGGAGACTAGATTTTTCTATAATGTGTGAGGAAAATGGAATATTAAATTGGAGACGGGGAGACAGAGGGAGAGTAATACTTTGGGAGGAGAATGGGAGCAGGAGACATCAGACTCTGTGCAGAGGGATAGAGAGAGAAAGAGCATGTGAGCACTGTCTCTGTCTCTCCTGTTCCCTCAAAGCAGGGCTATTAATGAAATTTATAAATCATTGGTGATATAAATTTTAATCGAGGGCTGGTGGAAAACAGTAGAGGTCTCTGAAGATAGCTTCAACTCATTTGAAATTCCATTTGCATTAAAGATTCACATAACACTGAAAGATTTGAGGGAAATCTTTTCTTTTTTATATCTTCTTTTCATTCATTAGTAATGATTCCTTTTTCCTTTTCCACTACGACATGAGGGTTTTCAAAATCAGCGTCTTTTCATAACAAATGCCTTCCGCATTTCCCACTCTCTGTGTCCTGTGTGTGTGTGTATCGTCATCCTAAGCTCCGCATGAAGCGAGATGAAGACCAGAAGTCAGCTGAAAGGGAAATAATTTGTTTTTACTGAAAACTAATATTCAAATTTGTAATTAACACCCACTAATGATATCTTTCTAATTATGATCACTTAAGAAAATTGGTTAGCGCTGTTTCTTTATCTGTCACGAGCTCGCACTTGTTTGAGGTTTCTAATTAGCTAATTAATAGTGCCATTTTGATTGGAATATTGTTTGTTTTGCAGCGGTATGAGCCTGTTCTATTTGTCTGCTTGAAGGCTGAGACGTCTTGTTGCATAATTCATGGCATGCTCCGCCAACAGACAGCATTGCCATTTAAATTATGAACACATTAGTGAAATGCTAACCCTCCCTGACTGCCTGCGGCAACTGAGAGATAGCAAAAGAGAAATAAATGAATTTCCCACTGCTCATTACTTTACCTGTGATAATAGGGGGATGGGAGGTGGAAGGAGCGTGTCGAAGGCTTTAATGTGTAACATTAGATATGTAGAGATTTGTGGTTGTTGTATATAGAGCCTACCTTTAAGGCAAATTTTTTTTTTTTCTATTCACTCAAGAGCAGAGATGTTATGGGCAGGAAAGATCTTCTTTGGGCTGGTTCACAAAGAAAAAAAAATTCCAGACCCCAGACTTTTGAACAGTACATACAGTATATGCTACTCAAAAGTCAGTAAGATTTTTTATTTCTTTTTTTTTTTTAAGAGAGAAAGTAAGAAAAATAAATTCTTTTGCTCAGCAAGGATACATTAAATTGATCAAAGGTGACAGTAAAGACAGAAAATCAATTTCAAATAAATGCTAGTAAATTTAACTTACTATTGATCAAAGAATCTTGAATAAGAATAATTAGTTTTTTCCCCCACAAAAAATATTAAGCTGCAAACTATTTTCAACATTGATAATAATAAGAAAAGTTTTATCATCAAATCAGCACGTTGGAATGATTTCTGAAGAATCATGCGACACGAAAGACTGGCGTAATTGCTGCTGAAAATTTAGCTTTGCCATCACAGGAATAAAATAAATTGTAAAAAATATTAAAATTGAAAACGGTTATATGTGACACTGGACCACAAAACCAGTCAAAAGGGTCAGTTTCTCGGTTTGTTAGGATAGGACAATATGTGGCCGAGATACAACTATTTGAAAATCTGGAATCTGAGGGTGCAAAAAAAAAATCTAAATATTGAGAAAATCGCCTTTAAAGTTATCCAAATTAAGTTCTTAGCAATGCATATTACTAATCAAAAATTAAGTTTTGATATATTTACGGTAGGAAATGTACAAAATATCTTCATGGAACATGATCTTTACTTAATATCCTAATGATTTTTGGCATAAAAGAAAAATCGATAATTTTGACCCATTCAGTGTTTTTTTGGCTATTGCTAAAAATATACCCCAGCGACGTAAGACTGGTTTTGTGCTCCAGGGTCACATATATGTTTTTTGGGGGCTCTATTGTATCTTTTTAAAGTTTATGCGTGCCTAGCAGGCATTTTGAATTGTATTTATGTTTTCAGTCTATTTTGCTTTTCTCTGCTCACCCATTATTGTTTATTCCTCATTTAATTTCATTCACCATATCTTTTTCTCTCTGTGTTTAGGAAATGTGTTTGGTTTGTGCTGCTTCTTGATTTCCAGCTTTTATATTTTGTGTTGACATGTGAATGCATGTGGTCTACAGGCCTGCTAAACACTGCAGTCATTTATCTTTATACTTTACAAAATGCCTCTACCAAAAATGTTGATCCTTACTTGCTGAAACAGCACAGCATGGACCCCCTGAATTAGCTCTGTGTTTATAAACGGATGGCTGTAGTTGCTCCATTAAAACTTGTGATGGTAATGCGATTGTTTGAAGAAGGTTGTCTTTGCACTGCTGCTGCCATTACCATATTAAAATATCTGCTAACAATGCCAGTAATATGGAGTTTACAAGCAAGCACTCAATAACTCCACTCTGATGGGTTAGATAATGAGATAAAGATATTTTTACATCTTTATTTGTTCTTTGTAGAAAGCCAAACTCGTACGCTTGTTTTCGCCAGTTTCAACTATATTCAGCTGCCAGATTCTCTTTAGCAACTCTCTGCTCAGTATGCTAATGTTGGTCCCAATTTCCATAATTAGAGAGAGATATTGTTATTATCGTAAGAAAATGCTGGGCTGAGGTTATTATAACTCTCTCAGCAGGGAGCTGCAGTCAAACACTACAGCAACCTTGTCTGATTCCTCTTTTATATGCAACCATATTCTCTTATTCATGAGAATTAATTACCCACAATACCACATGATATGATATTTATATTTCACTGCTAAAATATATAGGCTTTTCAAGAGCTTTGTGTGTGTGCGTGTTTGCATGAATGTGTTTTTGACTGTGGGCATGTTATTGGCTTTGTTCCCCATGCACGCATATGCACTTCAGTAATTAACAGTGCTGTGAACGCACAACACACTTAAGGGTAAGGAACTGCTATATCATTGCTGGCTTTCTTATTCGTAGAGCACTGCGTGGAGAGTGGAGAAAGCAAGACCTCAGTGGAGCAACAAACCTAGTTTAGAAGAGTTTCTAGTGACTTAATGTTGAGCTCCATGGAAAAACTGTTAGGAATGTAACATCACAGGTAATTTTAGATGCTGCATCCCAAATGCCACATGGATGTAAAGTCTGTGATTTGTCCCAGTAGCTTTTTTTTTTTCAACACAACACATTGTCGCATCCTCACTCAAATGTTTCTTTTTTTGTTGTTGTAAGTAAAATACTCTCAAGTGAAGTGCATTAAAGGTATATTTTACCCAAAATTCTGTCATTAATTACTCACCCTGTCGTTCCAAACCCATAAAATCTTTGTTCGTCTTCAGAACACAAATGAAGATATTTTTGATGAAATCTGAGAGCTTTCTGAC
>NW_015641476.1:2152221-2163665 GCF_001515625.1 Sinocyclocheilus rhinocerous | reverse complement strand
ATTGTCCTCATTTGTAAGTCGCTTTGGATAAAAGTGTCTGCTAAATTACTAAATGTAATGTAAATGTAAATGTAATTTGATAATAAAGAGCTTTTAGAATGTTAAAAACCTATGGGGAAAAAACAACAACAACAGGAAAATTATTATTATTTTTATTATTTTATATATTTTATTATTATTATTATTATTATTTAACACCCCTACCCACCCCCACAAAAGCAGGATGGTAGTGATCTCACACAGCTCTGACAGTGTGTGCACACATCTATGTGTAGCCATTCATCCACATTTGAACAGAGTGGACAGTGAAATCCTGTAAATACAGAGTGATAAGGAAGAAGAAAAAAATCAAACCTGCTTTAAAACCCAGCAACACAACTGTAGCTGTATAACTTTACAACAGCAACACTGCTTTAACAAAAAAGCAAAACAGCAAGACTTATTTGACATCAAAACAAACATTTTAAATGCTGTCTAATCGCTCTCGCGGTACTTTGATGTCATACACAGAACAGTCTGTGCAGTGCTGTTTCAAGTCCAACACCTTTTGTGTTTTATTAGGAGATGCACAACAGTTCTTCTGTTGCTTTATAGGTAATATTTTCACGTACGCAATTTAGCAAAATCAGACAATATTGTGTCTAATATATACCACAATATTAACTTCTTATTATTGAATTGTTATAAATAAATATCACATTTGCAACTGGTCAGTGTTCAAAAAATGTTGGGAAATCACTTCATGTAGCCCCAAAGTGATTACTGATAAACTGTCTGAAAAAAAGAAAGTCACGTTTTAGAGAAGAAAAAAATCACCTACTGACTTTCAAAGCTGCTTACGACTTTCTACTTCGAGGATCTTGATAGAAATGTTGTGGAGTGAAAAGTACAATATTTGTCTTTCAAATGTAGTGAAGTTAAAGTCATAAGTTCCCAGAAAAAATAATACTCAAGTAAAGTACAGATACTCAAAAAGTGTACTTAAGTACAATACTCAAGTAAATGTACTTAGTTACTGTCCGCCTCTGGTTTTAACGGATGTGTTCAATAACAAAACAAGATCCAGTATTGGATTGTTCCGGTCAAGTGTGAGTGTTTGGCTTATATGTCAGGGTTGGCATAAGTACAAAGAATACTGCTTTAATTGACTCAAGCCTCTCTTTTAACACTCAGTATCAGGATGAACAAAAAAGAAAGTGTGTTGTTTATGAGGAATACCAACTTACTATTATGGCTGTGATGCAGAAGGCTGCCATTCCGCCTTGTTGGAGAGAGACAGAGGACAATTGTCTATTATCTGGGCAAAAGGTCAAAAGCAGATTGTTTGTAACTAACTTCCAGTTAATTACAAGTTACTTGGCTCTCACTGGAAATAGTTGGCATGTAAAACTTCACGACTCCTTGCCCAGTCTCTACACAAGTTTGTTGAAGCATAGAAAATGTTTTATCTGAACCATATGTTGTGCACATATATCATTCACCCTTTGACTGAACGGTTAACATTTGCATCTTTAATAAAACTTTTTTATTCCATCTGCTTTATAAAGATTCCTTGTAAAATGGAACTTCACACATTCAGTATACAAACAATGGCTCTCATTCGCTAACCAGGTGTATGCGTTTATATCTATTTGCATGTAAAATATGCTAACTGTTCACAGATAAATCATAATTAAAAAATGCATTTGCATTCAAATGTATTCTAAATGTATGGCTGCGTGTAGTCTGTATCGATATAAAAACGGTTTATTGTGTTTTAACAGGTTTTCTGGAGTGCTAACTTGCTCCACATCTTCTCGCGCAAGAGTTTTACTCTGATTGGCCATTGCATTCATAAATTCAATGGTTATCTCAGTGGTTATAGTGTGATTACATTGTAAAAACACGTAAAAAGAAAAATGATGCAACATGAGCAGATATAAATGTAATGCCACAATCGACACTTTTCATTTAATTTCATTTTATTCACGACAGCCCTAATGGATTTAGTTTAATTGTGCAGGGGCATTTTTGTCTCAAAGCCCACCGTGTCCAACCCATGGCCAGGGGAAGGTTAAGCCTTGCCCAGCCTTACACACGCTCTGTCTATGAAGGTAAGAATAAATGTGTGTATGTTCCTGTTGTGAATCCAGTGAAAATTCTGAGTAAGAAATCTTCCTGCGCACATAAATACGCACATTCTATGAATTTATTAGCGAATAAGGCCAAAAGTGTTTGCTATTTGAATTCAGCCCTCTTATTTTCATGTGACTCAATCGGCATGTTCTGCAACTCTCTGAGAACTATGCCTGAGTGTGTTAGCCGAAGCCACAGACTATGCCTCACCCTGAACTTTAGGCAGACCACAGACATTTGTTTTCTATGGCCTTTCCTGCTTGTCTGTGTCAGCTGGTATCATGCTGTTCTCTTCCTCTCTCTGTCATCTTCCCTCCCTCTAGCCATTCCTCTGTTCCTTCCACCATTACACTCTCACCCTTGACTTCTTCACTGATCTAAAAGCCCAAAGTTCTCTTTTCACTGGCTCGCGGACAGACCCGAGAGTGCTGGCCACAATAACCACCCTCAAAGCAAAAGCACCATTTCCTCTTTACCAAACCACACCAACCTATACTAGTCTTGTGACACAGCATTTAACGTAATACTTGCCGTCCAAGCCAGAGATGTTTTGCGGACAGAACCTCATACCTTATTGGCCATTAACGTCTCTGAAAATCAATGTTGTTGTATTAATTTTCAGAAGAGTGTTTGGTCTGGTTGTACTCATTGGTTTGGGTCAGTCAGCCTGACTGTGTTATGTGGTTTGTAAGAAGCAGTCTGCATGCATGCGGAAATGGAGGATGTGTTTAAAGATGCCCCCACGGCGCACTGCGGCTGGTTGGATAACAGATTTAATGTAATGGTTTGTGTAGGAGGCCTCTGGGCGACCAGCCCAAGCAGGGGAGACAATTAGACTGGCCCCCCATCTCAACATGATTTCCTGAGGGCAAGTGCAGTGTGTGAGTGTTTGTGTGTATAAATAGTTCATATATATATATATGCATATGAGAGCTTTATATCAGGTTATAAGAGATGTAATAATGGACAAATGTGTGGAATATGTCATTGCTGAAAGACAGTGCCAGACCTTGAGTGTTCATGGGGGAGATTTGTTTATCATCCCTCTGTCCCCTCTAGCCACAATCCCCTCTTTTGCAGGATATTGCAATGAGGGGATTGTGGCTAGAGGGGACAGAGGGATGATAAACAAATCTTGGGGGATTGGGGGGGACAGGAAGGATCAAGTCCCTTATTTCCAATTCTTGCAACATATTGCTTTTACATTCCCCTCTTCTGTTCCCATAGCTTTGAGAAGAGATGAACAAAGGGCTGTAGCTTAAAACCATACAGAGACAAACGTGTAGCTGTAAGATGAGCATCGGCACAGGAAGGCCTGTTTTACATACCAATGGCACTGCGTTTGATGTCAGACGATGGATGAATTTGCTAAGAAACAATTTGTCTGTGCTGGATCTCAGCCTTCAGATTCTATGAGAGAGTAAATACACTGAATGAAGCTGGATGGTGTGTAGCATATTGCGATATTAGAAATATAAAAACATGTTAGAGGACTAACCTCTCCTCTTTTTAGATAGTGTAAGATATGGAAAATTTTAGCTACACTCCTAAACAGACTCCTTTTGGGGATGTCAGTCATCCTCACTGGACATATTTGTTTCTGCAGTAATCAGCCCAGTTTGAAATCTCATTGAGTCATTCACTTTTAATGCAAAAGCACACTGAAAAACACCTGTGTTGTGTATTACTGATAGACAGGACACATTTCACATTTCATTTTAATATTACTACAGGATGAAAGTTTGCCTATTCGGTTTTGATTACAAGGATATTTGTGAAATTGAATGCTTTTGAGCTGGATCAACTGCTGAAAAAAACATCAAGTTCTTGCTTAAACTGAATCCCATTAGATCCACTAGTGATGCACCAAAATTTCAGAAACAAAAATATTTGGACGAAATGGAGAAAAAAAAAAAAAAAGAATATTCATTTTGGCCAAAGTAGTTTTGGAGGACTGAAATCATTGACCGGAGTGCTTCTCTGGACATGCATTTTGACTGTTGTAACATTTATTTCATGCAAGCCACAACATTAAACATGTCAGCAGTGTGAACACACTACACCACAACCAAAAATCATGCTAGAGTAGCAATATGCAAAATTTGTTTAACTTGAAATATTGAAAGCCGTCTTGTTGCCGAAAAACTTCACTATGATTGGAGTGATGTATGACCTGAGAGCACGACATCCTGAAAAACAGTAACCCAAACTGAATTGCTAAAGCGTTATTTTCAGTGTCCGATTTCAGCTAAATAAAAACTCTAATTTTGGTTTCATAAAAAGTTTTTTTCGGTGCATTACTAAGATCCGCCTGTCAGATTCCCATCACACTATAATTTACTGTAGATACCAGGCTACTACACTGAATTCCTTGTCTGAATGCAAAACAGTGCACATGATTGCATAAATATCCACTGGAGAAGCTCTTTGTATGCCTCTTATACATCAGTGACTCTATGATAGGGCTGAGGGATAAACGTTATCATATCAAGATCACAATAAAATTTATGACTACAATAATGATAAGCTCTGGACATTTTTACTCGATATGGATTATTCTATCAGTCTATTACACAGCAGAAATAAACATGACAACAGCCAGTCAGTGCATGTTCTGCTTGTCTCGATGTGAATGAATGGTGCAGTTTTGTCCTCTACACAAACTCAAACACATTATATGAGGACAGTCCGCATGTACTTCATCTCCAGAGCTGCTCTGAGAATCACCACACCAGCTTTTCACAGTTTCATTTAAAGGGGTCATATGATGCGATTTCAAGTTTTCCTTTCTCTTTGGAGTGTTACAAGCTGATTGTGCATAGATAAGATCCCTGAAGTTGCAAAGACTAAAGTCTCAAAACCAAAGAGATATTCTTTATCAAAGTTAAGACTCTGCCACGCCCCCCTAAAACGGCTCGTTCTAACACGCCCCCACATATCTACCTCACTATGTGGAAATATTAGCATAATGCCGCCCAAATGTTCACGCAAAGAAAGAAGGCGTGGTTTCAGTAACCGCAGTTAGTGTTGAAGCAGCATGTCAGGGAGACGCTGTGTGTTTCTAGGCGAAAGCAAAAGCACTTTATTTGGCCTTCCGAAAGTAGATGCATTTAGGAATCTTTAAGATTACTTACAACAGAACAGCAATGCATTTTATGGACGACCGTTTCGTGAACCTAGGAGAGGAGGTAATTCTGACTTTGCTATGACAATCTGGCGCTTCTGAATCAGCTACTGTTTTGTTATTTGTTTAAGTATTTGCTATTGACTGTTCAAATGTGGAGTTTTGCGCAGCGCAGAGTAACGGGTTGTGTGTGTGTGTGTGTGTGTGTGTGTGTGTGTGAGAGAGAGAGAGAGAGACAGTGTCACATCACAGTGGAGTCAGCTGTCTTGACCGTGGCTTGTGTACTGCAAACACATACCAGCTTCATCACTGTGTCTGTCACGCGACTCTGTTCCCCCTTCAGACTTGAACTGATGGTGAAACTAATGACATTATTTACTGTCTTTACATTTATTTCGAAAGATGAAGCTCGCGATTATGGTAAGGGGCGTTACATTTCTGACGAGTGCTTGCGGTGTTCGGCCAATCACAATGCACTGGGTCAGCTGGCCAATCAGAGCAGACTGCGCTTGTCGGAAGGAGGGACTTTGTAGAAAACGAAGCGTTTGAGAGAGGCGGGGCATAGAGGACCTACAATAATGTACAGTATTTGAAAAATAATGTGTTTTTTGAACATTAAAGCATGTCAACATATTCTGTTACACCAAATACACAAAATAATGATCTTTAAAAAAGCATCATATGACCCCTTTAAGAAAAACTACCTTCAAATACACACTGAACTCAAAAATGTTCCCGACAAACTGCCAAAATAAAAGTTTGATTTAGCTTGAAGAAATTCTAAAATATTTTACTCTTATATACTAAATATTTTTTAAGGAATACCGTGCAACCAAAATATTTTTATTTATATCTTATTTGACAATTAATAAATAAATGAATAAATAAATAAATAAAAATGCAGTGTTTTGTTGTAAACATTGTGTTTTCATTTGAATTACATTTGATTTCAATTGTTAAATCTTTATTAATTAATTTCATTAGACACCAGTTTTGATAATAAATTTATATTAAATCATAAAATACAGAATCCAGGAAAAATAAAATGGAAAACACAGAATTTAGAGAAAAATAAAATGGATTTCTTGGGACCCAGAATTAGCTAAATGGTTAACTGTGAACAAACAAGTTATGTTTACATTCATTCTCAAGGTCTAACAAACATGCGGAAATAATTTCCTTTCCCATTAAATATAAATGAGTATTGTGATAAATTTCAATATCAGATGATATGGAAATTTTGTTTTTGTGATAATATTTTTGGCCGTATCGCCCAGCCTGAGCTCCTGAGCTGTATAGAAAGCATTCACATGGCTACTCGTTGCTGTTATATTTGACACCTCTATTTTTGCTCATACGAAATGATCAAGATGTGAAAACCATGCAGGGATCATGATACTGCAGAACCTGACCCACACTTCCTGCCCTGTTCCTCCAAAGCCCACCCATCTCAGCTGGAATGGGGGTCACCCTGCTAGCTTAGCTCCTCTCTCCCCCATCCTCCAGAAAGCTCTTCATCTTGTTAACACTACATTTATCTGACAAGACAAAAGGGAGTGAGTGACCCAGCCACCATTAAAGATTAATAGAAAGGCATAAAAAGGGAAGGGAGTGATGGAGAAAGACTGGGCCTTAACCAAGCTTTTCTTTTTAAAGAGTGAGATGGCTGTGACAGGATTATTAATCAGAATGGGGGGAAGATAAGACCTCCATTGCAGTTCCCTTAGAGTCTTTAGTTAGCGCTTCTGCAAAGCATGAACAGGTCAGAAAGGGTAAAACTAATTGGCTCTACCGGGTTTTGAATAACAATGAGCAAGGGCCTAATTATAAAATCACTCTGATTTTGACACCGGGGAAGGGGAAGGGGAAGGGGAAGGGGGGGGAGAGACAGTGCAAGACTAGATTTTTCTATAATGTGTGAGGAAAATGGAATATTAAATTTGAGACGGGGAGACAGAGGGAGAGTAATATTTTGGGAGGAGAATGGGAGCAGGAGGCATCAGACTGCAGAGGGATGAAGAGAGAAAGAACATGCGAGCACGCCTGTCTCTCCTGTTCCCTCAAAGCAGGGCTATTAATTAAATTTATAAACCATTGGTGATATAAATTTTAATCGAGGGCTGGTGGAAAACAGTCGAGGTCTCTGAAGATAGCTTCAGCTCATTTGAAATTCCATTTACATTAAAGATTCACATAACACTGAAAGATTTGAGGGAAATCTTTTATTTTTTATCTTCCCTTCATTCATTAGTAATGATTCCTTTTTCCTTTTTCACTACGACACAGGGGTTTTCAAAATCAGAGTCTCTTTATAACAAATGCCTTCCACATTTCCCACTCTCTCTCTCTGCGTGTGTGTGTGTGTGTGTGTGTGTGTTTGTATCGTCATCATCAGAATCAGAATCAGAATTAGCTTTATTCGCCAGGTGTGTGCAAACACACGAGGAATTTGTTGTGTTTTTTTTTTTATGTGCTCCTGGTACATACATACATGCATACATACATACATACATACATATCTGACATGAGAACAGAAAAGAAAAAAAAATCATAGGTTCCACATGGAGCGAGATGTAGACCAGAAGTCAGCTGAGAGGGAATTTTTACTGAAAACTAATATTCAAATTAGTTTGAATGCTCTTTTGTAATTAACACCCACTAATGATATCTTTCTAATTATGATCACTTAAGAAAATTGGTTAGCGCTGTTTCTTCATCTGTCACAAGCTCGCACTTGTTTGAGGTCTCTAATTAGCTAATTAATAGTGGCATTTTGATTGGAATATTGTTTGTTTTGCAGAGGTATGAGCCTGCTCTCTTTGTCTGCTTGAAGACAGACGTCTTGTTGCATAATTCATGACATGCTCTGCCAACAAGACAGCATTGCCCTTTAAATTATGAACACATTAGTGAAATGCTAACCCTCCCTGACTGCCTGCGGCAACTGAGAGATAGCAAAAGAGAAATAAATTAATTTCTCACTGATCATTACTTTACCTGTGATAATAGGGGGATGGGAGGTGGAAAGAGCATGTCAAAGACTTTAATGTGAGTCCAGCCTGGATAGAACAAGAGCTTGAACAAGGAGTTGTGTTGCATGTTCTGAATGAAAGGGCCTGATCTTCCTAATATTCACAGCGTTAAAGTACTTGGCACAAGCTGATTGGTTCATGTCGCATACGCAGCCAATGAGCTTGCTGATTTACATTTAAATGGCTGGTTAGCATTCACTAGAGCATTTCCCAGCGCACTTTCAGAGTTCCTCTGAAACCCTCCACCTGAAACTTTGCTTCCTTTGCTCCTGTTAACAAACGTTGGTTTTCACGAGACTCACCGGCGCATGCGCAAAGCTGACCTCATACGTCATCCGCCCGGAGCGTGTAGGACTGTTGGCACAAGCTACATTAAAGTGATTATTACTTTTTGAATATGGATATTTTCTTACAAAAACTCTTCGATTCGCTACAGGAGGCCTTTGTTCACCCCCCGGTTTTTTTTATGGATGGGCGCTTTTTATTTAACTTCTTTTGGACTGATGCATGCAACACCTGCTGAATGGCATTAAACAGCTTGAAAGATCAAAGACAATTTTTAATATAACTCCGACTGGATTCGTCTGAAAGAAGAAAGTCATATACACCTAGGATGACTTGAGGGTGAGTAATTTGTGGGCTAATTTTCATTTTTGGGTGAACTAACCCTTTAAAATCTGTGCTGGTAATGTGATTGTTTGAAGAAGGTTGGTTTTGCACTGCTGCCATTACCATATCAAAATATCTGTTAATAATGCCAGTAATATTCAGTTTACAAGCAAGCACTCAATAATTCCACTCTGATGGATTAGATAGAGATATTTTTACATCTTTATTTGTTCTTTGTAGAAAGCCAAACACACACTTGCTTTTCGCCAGTTTCAACTATATTCAGCTGCCCGATTCTCTTCAGCAATGTCATGAACTGCTCCGAGACACAAAGGTAGAGGATCCAAATGCAGTAGTTTATTGAAGAGGTAATCCATAAACTTAATCCAAAGGCAGGCAAAGGTCATACACAAATAGACAATCCAAAACAACGACAGAGTAAAGGGCTGAAGCAAATAGAGTAATCCAGAAAACAGGCAGAATAACAAGTGTAGGATATCAGACCGAATCAGACTATCTAAGATTTGGTCAAAACATGGTTGAAACATGAGGAGCCGAATTCCACAGAGGCCCAAGACAACAGGATGTTCATAAATCAGACCCTAGCACTAGCCAGTCTTCCCTTTAAAATCTTAAATGATTCCCTTTGAGCTAAATTGACCTCTTTCCCTTACACAAGACCAGGAACCAAGATACAGAAGAACCAGAATACAAGGCTTGGAAATGCAGTAATGACACACATAAGATTTAGCAAAGAATGACATGGAGAACCAGACTTATATGAGGTGAGCTAACCATGCTAATGAGACACAGGTGCAAACAATGTGTGCTAATGAGACCGGGCAGAGGATTATGGGGAATGAAGTCCTTGATAGAGTGGCAGAAGTCTGGGATGGAGTGCCTTATAATGAAAAACCAGGGCACTCCAGCCGGTGATAGTGACATGCAACTCTCTGCTCAGTATGCTTATGTTGGTCCCAATTTCCATAATTTAGAGAGATATTTTGTTATTATAGTAAGAAAGTTCTGGGCTGAGGTTATTATAACTCTCTCAGCAGGGAGCTTTTCTGATTCCTCATTTATATGCAACCATATTGTCTTATTCATGAGAATTAATTACCCACAATACCAAATTATATGATATTAATACTTCTCTGCTAAAATATATGTTTTTTAAAGAGCTTTTGTGTGTGTGTGTGTGTGTGTGTGTTTGCGTGAATGTGTTTGACTGTGGGCATGTTATTGGCTTTGTTCCCAGTGCATGCATATGCACTCCTGTAATTAACAGTGCCGTGAACGCACAACACACTTAAGGGTAAAGAACTGCTATATCATTACTCGCTTTCTTATTTGCAGAGCACTGCACACAGTGGAGAAATGAAGACCTCAGTACAGTAACAAACCTGGTCCTGCCAAACAGGAGAAGTTTAGAATAGTGACTTCCAGTGACTTAATGTTGAGCTCCATGGAAAAACTGTTAGGAATGTAAAATTGCAGGTAATTTCTTGATAGGACATATTAATTCACCAAATGTCACATGCATGTAAAGTCTGTGATTTGTCCCAGTAGCTTTTTTTCAACATAATGCATGTTTTAAAAGGAGTAATTATACGTTGTCCCACCAGGGGCGGATTTAGTGATTTGAGGGCCCCAGGCAAAATATAGGAATGAGGCCCTATACATTTGCACACATTTACCTAGATCAACCTTGAGGTTCCTTTTTTGTTGTTATGCTTGCTGCTGCACGATGGTGCCCCACAGTTGTGTCCAATGTTTCTACATTTTTCATATACATGTTATAATAGCGTTCTTTCATGTTGTAGACCACAAAATAGCTATTGATTTACAGTTGAGATGCAGGTTTTCACAAAAACAAAATAAATTACTGTTCTTTATCAAATCTTAAATTGTCTGATTCGGTCTGATACCCTACAGCGGTTTCCCCTGTAACGGCTGTCAACAAAGCAGCTCTCCGCTCATAAATGCTACTTCATCAGATAAAATGAAAATGCCATCGAAACTTTTCTGAAGACAGTCTGTTCCCTTCAGAGATTCACATTCATTCATATAAAAAACTTAAATTAGTGAGAATGAGAAAAGTGTGAATAAATAGAGCCTATTGATGAGGAAAGTCCTCTGAAGAGTTGCCAGCCTAAAAGTCTGTTTAATTCTAAACTTTAAAATACATTTATTTTTAGTTATTTTAACTATAAATTTTAATGAATCTGAAAAAATAAATAATGAAAAGTAAATGATACATTTACACACCTAAGGATTCTATCAACCAAAGAAGTAACTGCGTATGCGTCCTCTGTTGGGTCCTTCTCATAAAAGAGTAAGTGGCATTTAAAACAATAAACATATAATACGCACTGTTGCTCAGTAATTAATTACAGCTTCAGATGCATGATATTTTCATTTGCTACAAGCAGGATACACAAAAGCATGTTGCCACTAGAAGGCAAGCCTGCAACCTTTAGCCAAAAAAGCGTAACGGCTAATGCTAGCGCTTCCGGTTTGCCAGTACGTGGGAAAGGAGACCAGAGGCCGTTTTTTTTTTTTTT
>NW_015641476.1:2113866-2150881 GCF_001515625.1 Sinocyclocheilus rhinocerous | reverse complement strand
GAACCCGGGAAGTAACTTGTTGTAGTCCCTACCAGCCGTTTTTGTAGGCGAACTGCCAGAATTTAAAAAGACTATATCTCCGTTTGCATTGAACTTTCAGCTTCTTAACTTTGCAGATATTGTTCATGCTCAAACAGCAACATTACACACTATCGTTAAAAAAATGAAATCGCAATCAACCACCCCTTTAAGGCAAGTCATGTCACTCGGCGGCCATCTCTGAAACGCCTCTCGGGCATGCAAGTGCAGCTCCTATCACTTTGTATGGGGAAACATCAAATTCTCCAAAACTGTTCACTAAGCTTACGATTAAATTTCATATTTGAAATCACCAATGAAATCTGGCAACAACTGTGTCATAAATGTAGTTTCTTTTGCTCAAATAGCGTTATAAAAAGCTTATTTCTCAGGCGAGAACAGCCAGTGTCTAGGCACACGTCTCAGAACACTGACTGTTTCTATAGCAACTTTTTAAAATTTTTTATTTAATGCTCAAAAATCAAGAACAGTACACAAAAATAATACAACAATCAACATAAAAATTATAAACAATAATAAAGAATAAAGTAAAAACAAATAAAGAAGAAGAAAAAAGGGGGGGGGGGTGTTTAATACATTACAAACAGAAAAAATAAAATTGAGACTTACATGTCATGATAAAGATAGGAAAAGAGTTACAGACAGATAAAGTTTTTAAAGCTTTTTTGTTCTGAGACAACTGGATTGATGAAAGGTATTGCTCAAATTATTTTATAAAAACAAGAAAGAGAGGTCTGGAGATTGAATAAATTTCGCAAGAAGCAAAATCAGAGTCACTACATAAAACTGTTTCCTTTTAGATTGTTCATACTCAATAAAACCCAATACTACGTCCTTCCAAAACAGAATACATTCATTATAAATGTTACTCCTAATGAAACTTAAAACATCTTGCCAAAATTTCTTTGTAAATGGACAGTTCCAAAAGAGATGAACAACAGTTTCAACAGAATCATCATAAAAAGAGCAACTGGAGGAAATATCACTTTTGAATTTTTTCATGTAATACTTTGCAGGATAGAATTTATGAATTATTTTGTAGGAAATCTCCTTTACTTTGTTAGTTAGTAAATAAGTATGAGGAAGCATCCATACTTTTTTCTAGCAGATGTTACCCACTGCATTATTCCAGTAAGCAGTCACAGCTGGCAGAGTAATAATATTCTTCTATATTTCTTGAAATAATGAACGGACTATTCTATTATTATTTTTGCATGGAGAGGCAAAACATAATCTACCAACAAAAGTATCAACCAAATTAAGAGAAACCGGTGACAAAGGATGGGTACCTCTCAGTAAAGCAACAACAGCTGATGGGATAGACCCCATAACAATTGAAAATTCTTTTGGAGAGACAGGAGATTGAAAGTGATCTAAAAATTCTTTATATGAAAATAACAACCCTTGAGAGTTAATTAACTGACTGATCAACAGTATGTTTTTATCAAACCAACTGAAAAATCTCTGAAAAAATATGGATTTATTTTTGTATAAAACATTACAGTGTTTCTATAGCAACCGGGACTTCTAATGATAGCTGCAGTGACACGCTGACTTTACCGATTAGCGATTGG
This sequence comes from Sinocyclocheilus rhinocerous, assembly GCF_001515625.1. Classification (NCBI taxonomy): domain Eukaryota; kingdom Metazoa; phylum Chordata; class Actinopteri; order Cypriniformes; family Cyprinidae; genus Sinocyclocheilus; species Sinocyclocheilus rhinocerous. The sequence continues at coordinate 2,149,268 of NW_015641476.1, read as the reverse complement.
CTCTTTCAGAAGGCGGAGCTTCCTACGATTGATCGGCCATGTTAAAGGGGTCCTATTATGCTTTTTCACTTTTTCAACTTTAGTTAGTCTGTAATGTTGCTGTTTGAGCTTAAAAAAGATCTGCAAAGCTACAAAGCTCAGTCCAATTCAAAAGGAGATATTTAAGTTAACAACATTCAAAACTATACGAGTAACACGTCTTGGGTATTCTATAGTCTTCTCATCTCCCTATAGTAAGACAATCTCTGGTAAGACTTCTCTGCGCAGACGGTTCTTCAGTGCGGAAGTAAGCCTATGGACGAGACTTCTGGTTCATTAGCCATTGTAGGGAAATAACAAGAAGAATAGCAACGTACAGTAAACGCTAAAACTGTTTGCACTACAAACCTGTGTGTTCATAATTAAGATAATATATTAAAATAATATAGTAAGACACACCGATTTGCAATATCAAGCAGCAAAACGAGTTTTGTACAGCTAAAAATAGCTGGACGCAGATGACACCGGAAGCCAGTCCCATAAAAATTACAAATGGCAGCGCCCACTCTTACGGTAAGAATAAGGTGAAGAAACAAAGCAACCTCGGCGTCCGATCGCAGGCCTTCCCGCTCCTTGAGTTCTCTCCAATGCTGGAAAGCTGATCTGATATTTACACGGGTCCTACTTCTTGCCTTATTGCCTTAAGCCTTCTTTTGTTCCGCAGACGTTTTCCTCTTTTGTTTTTTATCCGCCATCTCCATCTTTCTGTCGCTCGGCTCGGCTAATGTCCGTCCTGTGCACTGAGCGATCTCTCATCCCCCATCATGAGTAGACACGCCCCTTACTACTGATTGGCTACCACTTTGTTTTGGTACTCGGCCCGACTCAGTTTTCTAAAGCGTTTTTGAAAAAATACATACCCCACCTTTAATGCGCATCTCGTATATGAAAAGCATTTTAGGGGGCCTTTGGCATTTGGGGGCTCAAGGTTGTCACCTACTTTTGCCTAATGGGTAAGTCCGCCCCTGTGTCCCACCCTCACTCAATTGTTTCTCTTTTGTTGTCAGTAAAATACTCTCATGTGTGCATTAAAATCAAGTTAGTATTATTTCTTGCAACAATGAAGGAAATGTCATTTCACCTGGTTTGCAATCCAAATAACACATAGAACAGGAAAAAAACAAAGAACAATAAGGATGAGAATAACATCGCTTATAATAAAACTGTAGCAAGTGGAAAAGTGATAAGTGAAAGGTTCTCCAAGTCATCAGTGCAATGTGTGTAGACTCATGGTTGTGATGTAATCATAATGATTTCTGAACGGCATGTTTTTTCAGCCTAGTTTGGACTTGGTGGACTTGTTTGTAAATCTAGTTTTCCACGATACTCTATGATTTGACCATTTTATTGATGGGCCCAGATGACAGAAGATGATGGGGAAAAGAGCAGTACTGGAAAATGATGCAAGCCAAATTTGACCTTATGTTTGGCTTCATAAGTAACGTAATTCAACATGTCAGATCATGCGTGCTGAACTCTAGGCCACAGCTCAGATGCCACTAATTAAATGATGCCATCATCATCAATCTGAGACAAAGTTAGATGTACAGCACATCTGTGTGACTGGACATTACAGTCATTTCTAATTCCCCTGGAATCTAAAAATCCATTTTCTTCTCTTTTAAAAAAAATAAAAATAATAATTGTATGTATTCTAGATGCCCAAATACTGTTCCCCTCGACACTGTCAATTAAATAGGATGTTTCTCCTTATGCTCTTGGATTGGCTTGTAAGTGTGTCACAGTCTATTAATGGTGAAACTGACTCTTGATGCAACCCACACCTGCTCCTCTGGCCTAATTGAATATGTGATTTGACAATTTCTTATGTTTGTCTTTGTAGTCAGGATGCTCACTCTCTCTCTCTCTTCAGCCCAGCCTCTTTTAACTGCAGGTGTGTATGTGTTTCACAAATGGTTTTAGAGGTATTATAGAATTATTCATCAATCATGAATGTCTTCATATAACAGGGGAGCGCACTATGCTTTCTTCCTCTTAGTTTCTTTTTCCTCTCTCTCCAGGCCCACTTGGGAAAACTTTATTATGCTTTGGTCTGACAGAGAAATATACTGGTAAAAGATAATTGCCTGGCTTGACTCCTGCATTGATATGAAAATGAGATCTAAATTATACAGTATGGTTTAAAGGTTAGTTGAAGGTTATTTCTGAAGGGAAGCTATGAAAAGAGAAAGCAGCTATGTTTGCTGTGCATGCTGTGTGCTTGTGTGAATGTATTTTTGTGTGTGATGTCCATGAACCACGAGGCTAGACACATTTGAAAGGCTAATTTTTAGTGGATGCAGCTTTGCAGTCTACTGACAAAGTGAGGGTCTCCAGTGGGACTCGAACGATAGTAAATCAACTATTTACAGGCAAATTAGGCCTGATGTCTCTGTAAACACTTTTAGCACAGGCTGGAACAGACCAATGTTTTTGCATGTCACTCTCTGACATGTTGACTCCTCTCGTATCGTTCTCTGTAAAATGCCTGTTAGCTAATGAGCACAGCACTGTGCATGAGATTGCAGGTGTTCTTTGGTTTTCAGCACGAGCGCAGAAGCTCAGGTTTGTATTGAGATGTGTAGGAGGCAGTAAAGAGAGATGATAGGCACTCCAGGGGGCCGGAGGAAATTACCTGCCTCATTGTTGTCTGCTCAGAAGATTCATGCTATTAACAGCAGGGGGGAGCATCTAAACCCTTGCATGTTACCACGGTAACCTACAGCCCAGTGCTTATGAAGAATTTTCACATGTACAATGTTGGGATGATTTTAGCTCTTACAAGTCATACTTTTAACTCTTTTAGTGTGGCTGAGGAATAAATAGGCAGGTTCAGCGCTTTCTGCCTTACAGATTGCCATATGTATATGTGTGTTTCAGTCTGTCTGTCGATAGATAACATAGACCTTTTTTTTTTCATTTGCATGTATGAATTTAAATATGCATATAAAACATTTGAAAAAGAAACAAAATTGGTGTATAATTTATTGAGATGCACATGTGTGTATATATATATATATATATATATATTTAAACAAGATTGTGTATATATTGTTTTGATCATTTATAATATATGTATGATTGTCTGGTGTTGTATTACATGACTGGAAGAAATTCTTGAGCTATTCCCATGAGGGTTAAACTAAGCTGCCTAACTGCATCATTGGAGAGTTGTTTATAATGTTTGCACAGGAAGCTGCTCTAATGGATTCAACTTGAGCTTCCCATTAATGCTCGTGTGTCTAAAGACAGAAACATCAGTGGCATCAAGCAGTGTAAAGGCTTATTTACAGCACCACTCTACCTGATCTGTCTGTACAGCCCATCTCTGCTTGCTTCAGATTTCATCCTTTCCTTTCCCCTGCAAAAGTTCAATAATTTATCCTTCCTCTCTACCAAGCACACTTTTTATTTAGAATCCAGATGAGCCTTGTCTATGCCACCTGACTCCCTAGAGTAGTACACCTGTGATGGGCTGATGGGATGTATCGATCACCTGCAGCTAATCATTCCATAGTGTGTCCCCCGGGAGCCGATGGGAACCATTTTCCCACTTCTTTTTTTAATTATTGCCAGGACCCCATGGGCACTAATCCATGAGTCTTGCTCTGATATTCGCCTGATGTATGCTGCTTTGATTTCTCTGACCCTACAAGGAGTGAAGAGATTGGAAGACGCTACTGGAATCTTAATGCTCATTGCAAATCTCTGTGGAAGACTTCACTGCAAAGAGAGATGTGGGAGATCAAAAGAGACTCGCACAACACATAGCAATGTTTTGTTATGCATCAGCTGCTTTGTTTCTTTGAAGAGACTCAGGCCTATGAAGTAACTTAAAAGCTGATGAGTGTTCAGTGGCTGCTACATCTAGTTCACTTTGCATGTAAATTACAACGCAAAACTGCATAATGCAATTAATCATCATTCTGGTTAGCAATCTAGCATATGGAGGTGTATATATGTGAGAATACTAGCTATAAAAATACACGGTACAGTTAATCTTCATTTCTTTTCTCATGAGGCCAGGTCAGCAGTGTTTTTTTTCAAAGATCCTATTAATTTTTTTTCCATAATTGTGTAAGAATGAATAAGCATGTTGTTCATTGCTTCAAAGAAAGCATATTCAGTTATGAGCAGTAGCAGTATCCATATGGCTCATCACATATGTATTTCTCAAGTCAATTAAATTGTCTGGTCGTTAGGATGTGTTATTTAGATTAGTATTCATATGTTCCTTTAAAGTGTACATGGTGTCGTAGTATTGTGTGTTCACAAACAGATTAACTTAAAATGTCATGCATATGATATTCTGTTCATTTTCATGTAATAAAATAAAAATGTTCTTTTCATAACACAGTCATATACATATTAAAAAATCATAAATATGGCAACATTTTTACTCTGACCTGTACTCTGATCTTTAACCTATACATGCTGTTTTTAATGTGTTCGTGCTGGACGTACTATGTGGAGAGTTTGTTTTTTGTAAGCTCTAAATACCACAGAATATGAGAAAAATGTGAATTTTCTCAGTGATCAGCTGCTGTTGATTTAAATGATCCCTCTCTCCTTTCATCCTCTCTGTGCTGGTCTGTAGATAAGAGCAACTTGATATGAGGGCTGAAGAGAGGACACAGGGTCTGGATCCAGCGGTTTCACGTGCTCAGCCAAATCACAACAGTTTTGAAGGTAAACAAGCACATAGTTCTGCATAAGCGTTAATGTATGTTAGCCCGGTCATACCTGCAAAATGAAGCCTGACACGCTGATGTGAAGTGCATATGTAAATTAGCGTATATATGCTCTCATTAGTAATCATACATATTTGTAGGTAAAGTGTGGTTCTAGCACACCTTTTAATGTTCACATAGGCATAACAATAGTCAAAACGTGCATGGTACATATTACATATGAACAGATTTGGAAATGTTTACAAATCCTTTTAGGTTAATAGAATATAGCATTCAAGGCATTAGTAGGTTTATTTTATTGTATCTAATGAATGAGCTTAATTAAAAAATATATATGTTTACAATGTCTGTATAATAGTATGTTGTAACTAAAGTTATTTTCACTTTACTATTATTTTATTGTAAATTATGTAGTTTATTTTAGTTTTTTTATGTTGTTGCTTAGCTGATGGTTAGGTTTGGTGTTAGGAGCTCAAAAATATCAACATAATATAAAATACAGTTGTACATATTTGTTAAATAAATATAATGTAAAAGAGACATTTCTAAAACGGCGCATCTGTAAATAACATTTTAATTACTGTCATTAAATGAGTATCTAGACATATGGAAATGTATGTGTAAATGTTACATACGCATACCCATGAATATTAATGAGACTACCAGAACTACCAGAGACTGGTTGCCAGGGAAAACATCAAACATACAGTTTAACAGTCATATTTGAGTGCAGAATGCTGCTATTGATTAATCAGAATCAAATCTTTCAGCGAGCAGTGTAATAAAATGGCATAACAAATAGAGGAAATTAAAGCCACCTTTAAACTATCTTGTAACTATACTTGTTTCAAATGTGATAAAAGAACAATACGCCCATTGAAGGTGTTGATAAACTGCCATAAGGCCAATTAAAAACAGCCGTTCCAACAATTCACTGCCTACTTTTATCAAGATAAAACACAATATACTGACTCAACAGCTCAGCATGTTTGTCCTCACCACAGAAGACGTCCCCAGAGCCTCACAAAGATCCATTTCCTCTTGCTGCATGCATGTGTTTGGCACCAGAGATTGAGCTATTGGACAGGGTGCTGAGTGTCCACCCAAAGAGAGTAATGTCTCCCTGTTGCCACTGGGGCTTAACGCCTGCTCAGCGTCTCAGAGGCCCAGACTCACCTATTGAGCGCTTTTATCGTAGCTTGGCTCTCCTCATTTGAAACAATATAGGCTGACTGCCGCTATTGATTTTAGCGGATTGTACTGTGGTAAGCTTTCCTCTGAGTCTGTCTGCTATATTAAGCAATCATTCGTCCTCCTGATGGCAAAACTTCCTCCTGAGGCAGCGTGCAGGCCTCTAATAGCCCTAGTATTACTCATGTTAATTGATTGGGTGGCAGTGAGGGGTTGAGGAGGAGAGAAATTATGGCCCTTTTGAGAAGAAATCAACACAAGTGGCAGTAATTAGCGAGGAGAGAAACTAGCTGTAATTGAAAGAGCCTCAGTCATCGACTGTTCTTAACAGCAGCCCAAAGGAGCGCACGGGAACGAGCGTAATCGAATGCTCTGTGTCTATAGATTTCTCTTCGGCAGAAAATTCACATCAGATGGTGAAGAAATGAAGATATGTGTGTTTGGACTTGGGATGCATGTGGTAATGTTCATCCTTGGCAAGCCTGTGTTGTTAAACTCCCCACGCTGAAGACTTTGGAAACGCACCCTGTTAAGTAGGTCTGGCGAGCAGCGTTCGAAATTTCAGATGTGGGTTGCTTTTCAGATCAGCTCCTCATAGTGTCTCTCTAAAGCCAAGTCTCCATACATCACCTCAGTTTGGGGGAGAGGGCACATCTGGGCCGCATAAAGCTTAGTGCAGTCATGCATATTTAGATATACAAGCCTCTTGTATTGCTGTTGATTAGGACGCACATGGTGGCCGCTCTTTTGCCAGAGTCGAGTGGGAAAGAGTTTTCAGCCATTTGGGAAGAGAGAAATGGCTAAACCATTTGGCAAGTGACTCCACATTCTCATCCAAATCGAAGGACGTTCGTGTGCATGTCTGTCGTCCCTCTTCGAAACGTTCTGTGAACCTCTGATAAATAGTCCACCATGCCTCTGTGTCTGTCAGCGGTCCACAGTGTGTTAAATGTTTTTTTTTTTCATTAAAAACCAGAGTTCATGTGTTTTGTTCCTTTCGCTGTCATCTAGATGATAAACCGCCCTGCTGAACGTTATACTTCTACAAATATGATAACACCATGATGGCATAAAAATACAAGCAATTTACTAGTCTTCACGGAACATCATCTCCCCACAACTTCACCAGCTTAGTTTGTCTCAGAGCCCTGAACCACAGACCGCTTAAACGCTTGACACATAATATCCTCTCAGTGACTACATCACATTAACAACACAGGCCGAAGGGACCGGGGCTTCTGGCTGAGCTTGCATGAAATTTATGATGTATGTTTTATTTGTGGGTCTCGCTGAAATTTGGTTTGAATCTAGTGGAAAAGCCCATTTACACTCCATTTCCCGTCCTCCACGAGGACTAAAAGATGCGGGGCAGCACTTTAATTTGCTAATGGAGCGTTAGCTTTGTTGCACTGCATTTTTATTCATTATGCCTTGTTGTTTAGGCTTAGTGTTTTCATTTCTTCCTTTTTAGTGTCGGAGGTGCAGCAGGCTGGGTTGCGGTAGCAAGTGGCTAGGACTGTCTATTATCTGTAGCCTCCTGCAAGGACAAAGCTGCGTGATCTGTCCAACAGAACCCTGGTGGAGGCCATAACTACAGCCCATAAAGGCCTCAGAGGTGAACCAGCGTCTGTCAGGTTAATCGTTCCCCCTACTGTTGATCCTTTTTTTTCTTATAACAAATTTATTTGTGCTTATCTTTTCTGTACCATTGTTCTGCCTTTAACAACACAGATCATTTATATGGTCACGGAGCTAATTTTCATAATGTTTTCTATATTATCAGAGGGAAAAATTAACCCAGGAATATATTTACATAGCAGGCATGAATGGTAACGGCTTGCTAATTGCCTGTTAGATGATTAATAAGCTTATAGAGATGCTAATGAACAAAGTACTCACTGTTTCAGAGGTGCTCTGGCAGTGCGTGTGTTTTGGCAGCTTAATTAGGGAGATAATTACATACTTGTTGATGCTGCTCTCCAAGCAAATGCCATCAAACATTAAAATATATTAAGTTGAATTACAGCAATGCGGACTAATCAAGGTGAAGTGTGAGCACTTGGATTGTTTCAGAGGGAAATACAGAGGACCTTTAGAGTGACAGCTCGGATGATTGCTGTAGTGTGAGCTTTCCCTTGATGGAAAGATCAGCACAATTAGATAAAGCTATTTAAATATTATATTTTGAGCTTTAATGCATGTGTATACATTATGTACACTGATAAACCATTACATTATGACCACCCCTAGCCGAGAGCATTGGGCATGCCTGGCAACCAAGATCATCGAGATTGAACCGTTGATGATTGGAAGAAAGTGGCTTGGTCTGTTGAATCAAGATTCCTGGTGCATCACGTTGATGGCTGAGCGCGTTGGTGTTGTTATGATCCATTTGATTAAACCTAATGGTATTTTTGCTTGATTTTTTACGGGTTTGAGTCTGAGGATGAGCAGTGTAGCCAAGTTGTAAAGATCTGAGTTGGTGACCGAAAGGTCCAGGTGTGAACCCTGTAAGGGGCGTTCCATCACCACTGTGTATTTGTGCAAGACACTTAGCTCTAGCTTGCTCTAGGGGGGCTGTTCATGTACTTAAGTATGCTGTAAGTCACTATAGATAAAAATGTCAGTTCAGCTGCAAAGCACATGAAAGGATTTGTTTTAAATGGAACAGTGAGCACTACAATCTCATTGACCACATTTATCTGCTCACTAACATTCTAAGAAGTGGAAAGAACTAAGTGGAATAAAAAAAGAAAAGCGTTTTCTCTTGATACTTTTCTTTCTCTATTCTGCCTTTACACACACACACACACACACGCACACACACGCACACACACACACTGTGTCTCCATCTCTCCTCCTCCATTTCTAAATTTCGCAGTATCTTGCTGATGTAGCTCTCTTTAATGCTTTAGAGCCAGTAGCTGCTGTTGGCAAGTCTTTGGTTTCTTGTCTCAACTCATTAGCTCAAGAGTTGTTTGGAGTTTGCAGAATGTTGGCTATAAAATATTAACTTCAACAAATCTTCAAGGGCTTGTTCAAAAACATAATAGGCGGACCAATTAAGAGAGTGGCCTGCAGTCAGAGTTTTACAGCTCATTCATGTGGATGGAGAACGCGAGTGGTGGCACTCCGCAAGTGCCACCAGCTCTACACAGTTAAAACAGCTTAAAAAACAACATATTTTATATAGGATGTGCTTTTTTACCTTTTGTGTAAATGCCTTGTTAAAGTAATTCACAGCAGCATTAGAATCTATGTGTTCCATTAAAAAAGTACTTTATGCTTTTATTTTTTGTAGTCTGTTAGCTGCTACTACATTTATTTCTTCAGAAAGCTGAATGTTAGGCTGTTGGTTGTGTCTGGAGGGACAGATCTCCTCCTGTCTCACATCACTGTAACTCTTCCAGTTTCACACACCTCATGGGATCAGAGGACATACAGTGGGTACGGAAAGTATTCAGACCCCCTTAAATTTTTCACTCTTTGTTATATTGCAGCCATTTGCTAAAATCATTTAAGTTAATTTTCATCTCTGGAGAGACCTAAAAATGGCTGTCCACCAACGTTTACCATCCAACCTGGCAGAACTGGAGAGGATCTGCAAGGAGGAATGGCGGAGGATCCCCAAATCCAGGTGTGAATAACTTGTTGCATCTTTCCCAAAAAGGCTCATGGCTGTATTAGATCAAAAGGGTGCTTCTACTCTAAATACTGAGCATGTGATATTTCAGTTTTTTTTTTTTAATAAATCTGCAAAAATGTCAACAATTCTGTGTTTTTCTGTCAATATGGGGTGCTGTGTGTACATTAATGAGGAAAAAAAATTAACTTAAATGATTTTAGCAAATGGGTGCAATATAACAAAGAGTGAAAAATTTAAGGGGGTCTGAATACTTTCCGTACCCACTGTATGTGTTCTAGCTCAGTTTGGAGAAATGTCAAGTTGTTATTCAATACTATTTCTTCAGCAATAGACAGATAGCAAGATTACAGTGCTCTTGACATTTGAAAACCCTTTTGTCATGGTACCAAATGCTCCATATGGCCCTATAGCATACTGCCTTTGGGAGCAATATATTGCCTAAGCTAAGCTAGGGCAATGTATTAAACATATTTTGAGTTATAAACCAGGAATATTTGCTTAAAAATAGTGCAGGCATATTTATTCCACTTTAGCGTGTAAAATATAACTTTATATCACTGTGACCAAACCAAAGGAAATATTTCCCCTAGCTCAGGTCCCTGCTAGTTGCATTTATAAAGACAGAATTACATTTAAGCAAGACTCTTTTAATATTCATTTGACTGATGTGTGCGGTAGAGTTGCCAAATGAGCTTATTGCCCTTTGAGTTAATATTCGGAAAGGTTGTTGTAATTCTTATTATTACCTCTCATTAGGGAGCAACAAAATCGCCCCCTTAATCGAACTCACTTTGTATCCCAACTAATGTGCTGTGTGCACAACACATTCATATCCTGGCCCTCTCAGCAGAGTCCAATAAAAGTTATTCATTTGTGAAGCACCTTAAAACATTGCAAAATGACCTTTTTAGGAGTGCTGATGCTTTGTGAAACATAAAACAGGCTGTCGCCTTTAATGAATAACTCTTACACTAACGTGACACAGAGCACAGCATTGCTAAATTGCATAAACATTATAACCACTCATAAAACTCAGTGAGTCCTCTCTTGTTTACCACAGTTTGGTTGCAGTGTTTGCCTAATTAACATTTTTTTTTCACTTTAATCATTAACATCTGGCTGCTGAAAATGAAAGTAGCACATCAATGGTCCAATCTGCAAGACAAATAGAAAACGGATGCCTGCATTATTTGGTAAAGCTCAGTAAAGAGCCTCTGGATTAGAAGTAAAGATAACGCTGCTGAGCACATGCCCCTGGCACGCTGTCAGATCACAGGCTTTAAGCTGAAGTGATTGGTATAATTTTTTATCTTAATTACAGTGCGGACAGAGGGGAGATCAGTTCGGTCTGGCATTTGCACAGTTCTGTAATTATAGATCAATCTGGCTGAGGAGTTGCGTAATCCATCCACACTTATATGTCTTGTCTAGGGAGGATGTGTGTCTGAGTGCTGTAATACAGGATCAGATGAAGAGCTAATCTGAGATAGCGGGACAGACTGTAAGGCTGACCTCAGATCAGTGTTTGGTGTGGCCTCTTAGACTCAGACAAAACACTTTAATATGCTTGTCATTCAAATCAACATTTTGCATCTCTGTTTCCTTTATTCCATCATTCGGACTGGTCATATAGTCGAATTTGCTGGATGAATCTCTCCTATTATCTCATTTCTGTAAACTATGGGTTGATCAGAGACAAGAGCAAAGACCTGAGCTAAGCAAACCTTTATTCTAGGCTGGTATCCAGGCTTGCTACCATTGAGATGTCTAATACATTCTGATGTCAAGCTTATATTGTCAAATAAAGAAAAATGCTTTAAAACCTGTTGGAGAACGTATTGTTGAGGCATACTGGAAAGGACGTATTTGAGCCGTATCAAAGTAATAAAGATAAATGGCTGTTGGAAGTCTGACTTTTTTTTTACAAAGCACTGTGGGAGAACCGTCACACCTCACTGTGTTTCAAAACTTTTCAGTGTAGATGTGCACCACCCAAAAAATATTGCATTTCAACAAGCCCATTTTCAGAAGGGATGGATGGATTGAAACACGGATGGATGGATGGATGGATGGATAGATAAATATCATGTTGTCCTAAAGACAACTGTCTACCGATTTGTGTAGTTTAGTCATACACGTACACAAGGAAATAGACTGCTCATTTTCCCCCAATGTTCCTGAAGGTAAAGTAAACAGCTTGAATGGATTCAGATAAATAGCATCAGAAAATGCATGAAGCGATAAACAAAGCTCCTGCATTATCCAGTGTTATGAATATATAATTTCTATATATGCTGCTAACAGATAAGCCCCTGGGGAGGCAATAAATGACTTGGCAACCTGTGATATTTATGCATGAAATTTCTGTTACATTATGAATGCATATAGTTAGATGTGGCATCACAGTGACAGGTTCAAGGTAACTGAGTGTTCACATTCTGCCCTCCTTTCTCAACCTACATACTGACATTTGCACCGAATATTCGTTTATGGAAAGTTACATTGGCTTAACACATTTGAATGGCAGGAACATGTGTTTGTTCACCTCTCACAAGAACTTCTGCCTCTAATTTCCTGTATCAACATGCAGCCAGTGAATGTGTGCCTACACAATCAACAAAAACAGCTTGATGAGAGTGCCACTCCACTGCATCAACCAGGCCAGATCTTAATCACTCTTCTCTCAGAAGCGTTAAAGAGTTCTATCAGTGTTGATCTGTTGCCACTGAAAAAGTGATCTGAGAATAGTAGAGTGTGACTCACACTAAATGTTGATAGTCCTCAGCTCATTTATAGCGCAGCAGATTGTGTTGCTGTGGTGCGTGAGAATCGCATGAACTGAGTTCTTCAATGTAATACACTCATATGGAAAGTGAGCAGAAGTGCAGGAGTGAAGAGAACCTGTCTCTGACAGGTGGTTCAGCTGACAGTTAAAAGCGACAAAGAAAAAAAAGTTCAAAGCTGTCACTGTGGTGGTACCTTTTGGTCAGGGGCGCCTTAAGATAACTAAAGGCCCCTGGGCTACAGCATTACAGTAGGCCCCCTGACCCCAGAAAACCTTTTTTTTCTTCTTCTTTTTTTAAGCTTCCTAACACTTATTTGTCAAATTTCGTTTTTTTGTCTTGTTAATATGCCAGTTAACATTCACAACACTGTTCTGCGTAAAATGTGAATATAAGCAAATCTGCAAATTCACTCTTTGCCACAAGGTGGCGCTTGTGGAACAGCAGAATTATATAGCCGTTACATAAAGTAAACACTACGTTATTACAGGCATTATACGGAGGTAATATGAAAGGAAAATGCCATCAAAACTTTCCTGGCTGAAATGTGAGTTTACAGGTATGATTTAAACACCATAAATCACACAAAATATTAATTATTCATCATCAGTAGATCAAAACAACACGGCATGTTGGCATAAATGTGGGTTATTTGGTGATTGCTAACTGCGTTTTTATTTTGAAACATGACCTGCTCGCGTTTAATTAGTTAAATCACAACCGTTTAAAGTTTAATGATCACATTTAAGCAATAGGACAATTCCTATTTTTCCATCCCCAGATTTAAAATTGAGACTTTGAAGCAGCACTATTTATGGAACACAGATGACACACAGATTACATCCAAGCAAGTTACTGAACTCTCACTGTATGACGTTACAGAACGTTGTCCGGTCCAGTTCATTTCACACAGCAGTGTTGTGTTTCTGTTAATCTGCGTATTGACAAAGATACTCTCGTGCTGCGGTTATTTACTAGCGAATGGATTGTACATTCCGCTTACAGTACATCGATGGAACACGTGGAACATACCAACTATACAAACTGTGGGGGAACCTAAACTGAGCCATTCACTATATAGGCTACTACAACCAGGGCGTCGCTGAAAATGTGTGTGAGTTTGTTTACAGAATGCTGTTGTCACTGCTGCAAACTCCCATATAAACAATTATTAAAAAAATATTATTTCCCTGCAACCAGTGGGCCCCCTTTCCAGTGTAGGCCCCTGGGGTTCCGCCCCTTGAAGCCCGTGCATTAATGTGCCCCTGCTTTTGGTACAAAAGCTAAAATACACATCTTTGTACCTTATTAACCCCAGAATGTACCATAAAAGGTACATATTAGTACTCTGAAAGTACATACTAGTACCTGAAGTGTACATACTACCTTTTGAAAGGGTACCATTTTCTGAGAGTGTAGTTACAAAATTAATATTTTATTGATAGGTGTTCTGCCATTCTCAGAGAGGAAAGGACATTTGATAGGTTTCTGTGAAAATAATGTAAGTCCATGGGGTCCAAAATAACACTTGCCTTTCATTGTATGACACATTTTTCAAAATATCTTAATTTGTGTTCCACAGACAAATATCAATCATACAGGAACCCATACAGTCATACAACATGAGTGAATGAGTAAATGACACAATTTTCACAAAGGGTGCACAATCCCTTTAAATGTCCCTTTAACAGCACAGATTGACATTTCATTTAACCAGGAGAGGAAAAAGAGAGAGTGGTATCAACTCCCTCAGCATCTGGTGTTATTGATTCTTGTTGTGCCAAAATCTCATATATGATCATTAGAGAACTTTATGTGAAGCTGTAAGATCATGACTGCAGAACATCACAATCCGTCTGAAAGAAAAAAGCATAAAGCTATTCAATCTAAACAACAAAGCATGAAACAGGCATAGATTGTGTCAGCTGTCAGCTTTATTTTTTACAAGTGTAAACATTGAGGGCCAAAATGAACAATTAAAAAATATATTTAGATTCTGTATAACAGATCTAATATTTTCTATACACATTCAAACTCTTCACTTTCCACTGAAAACACTGTATATTTGAAAGTATTTGAATAAATGCAGCAGCATGTTTTCGGTTGATAGCAGCTCCATTATAAAACAGACCATTAGAGGACACCAACGCCTGTTATCGCTATGAATAAACAGCAAGTGTCTCATTATGCATCTGTGGTACTCCAGTACACACTAGGTCACTTTAGTAATTAATCACCTAATTACCAAGAGTGGTTTTTCTCGTCAACCAAGATGTGATAATGATAAGGACAAATAAACAGCAGGGGTACAGAGGATAGAATTTCAATGTCAAAACAACAACGGACTAAACAAGTTGTAAAATAACATTTAGTTGTTTTTTTTTAGGGTGTAACCAATATTTTATTTATTTATTTATTGTTATTTACATTCACAATAGAGCAAACAACTTGGGACTTGTTAAGCAATATCCTAAGTATGTACTGTATGCAACATTTGTTCTTCTATAGTAAAGGTTAAAAAACATTTGATTTCTAGTTTTACAGTGAGTTCTGTGCACAAAGTAAGTGCAGATTTGTCACACTCCACTCAGCTGATTCAAGAAGGAAAAACGTAATGAGCTGTCATTCCCGGCAGAATGAGATAGATACAGTGAGAATAAGAAAGGTGAAGATCTTGTCCCATCCTGGTAATATATGACACAAATGGGCACTGATCTGTCTCTCACCTTCTCTTTTTTCTTCTCTTGCTATATAGAGAACTCAGACAGTGACAAGACATAAGAGAAAAGGATAAGGTGATGAATGGTGCTGCAGGATGGAAGCAGACAAAAACCAGAACAAGAGACAGAACCTGGTTTGAGTTGGGGGGGAAAAAAACAATTGTGAGTTGCATCTCCAAGCAGCACAGTAGTGGCGTTATTGAAAGAATCAGTGTTTTTGAACAAATCGTTTGAGTGAATAATTCAATGACTCGCACATAATGACAGTCACTTGTTTTGTTCTGAATTAATCACTTTTTGAATTAATCAATTCAATAAATCACTCATAAGACAAGTCACTTGTTGCCACCTACTGGCATATTGTTGTATCCAGCAGAGAGAGTCACATAAAATCCTCACTACTAATGCTAATGCATATCAGATAATTAGTTAGAAAGGTGCTGAATTTATCTGAAACACAATCACTCCTCCAGTCAGAATCACAACACTGTTTATGAGAAGCATACATGTACTTTTTGATAATACAAGGCACCAGAGAAGCTGTTGACACACATACATATTCTCTGCTAGTGATAAGGATAGCAGTGTGTGTGTCTGCAGCTGGCTGAGTGAGTGAGTGTGGAGTTGGTGGGATTAGGGGGAATTAAGTGTGAATGGAGTGAGTGGATGGCTGCTGGGATAATTCTGGATTAAAGAGATTAGGCTACAGCAGCAGGATGGAGCTCACAGCTGAGGCCCCTGCAGGTGTGTATGTCAACCCTAGGGAGAGACAACTACTCTGGGCTACAATCCCTGATTCATCCTACACTCACTCCGCAATGGAAATTGGGCCCCCTTTCTGCTAGTCTTCATCACATTTCATCATGGAGCAGTTGCAAGCTTATTTCAATCTTACTCTATCTCTTCTTGTCTGTATTGTAATATTCTCTTTCATGCTTTTACATCAGCTCCGCAAGTCAGTGCTCATTTGTAAAACACAGAGGCAGACAAGAGCGAACATGAAGCTTAGAGACATGACATTTTATTAAAATGTTAGGAATATATGTGCATGAGTTGATTAGGTCATGTAATTATTATATGATTATCATTATGAACAATGTAATTTTAGCAGTGGTCCTTAATGAGGGGTGAATTTGCAAGCACGTTTCACCCTGAGCAATTAACTAAAAGCCAAATGCAAGATTTTTTTGCTGCACTTTTTCTACTACGAAGTTTAGTGACATCTCCATTACCCAACCAGAATTGAATTTGCACTCATTTAAACAAAACACAGTGGTCACTCACTAGTCACCTCATCAAGTGTATGATGTAATATAATTGTAATATAAAAGTGTGTACACAATAAGTAAACTATGCTTTTAATTGACAGGCGTTAACATGAGTTGACATGGCAGTTGGTTTTGGGTGTGAACAGTCAGGTCATAATTTATTTATTTATTTTTTTAATGTTTGACATGGTAGACAGTGTCATAGACTAGTTTCCAAAGAAAAAAAATATTAGTACAGCAGAGGCATTTTTATCAGAAGTACATTAGGAAGTTCTTATTCACAAATGTCTTGATTAGACATTTTATCTAGTCCACTCGAAGTCACTTAACCTCAACTGTCTCTTTAGCTTTATATGATAAGTTATTTTTAATATAACCGTTAATTGCCAGGTGGTTATTATAAGGGCAAAGTTTTATGATTGATAAGGAAAAGTATGACATAAGTTGCTATATAAGACTACAACTACCCCAAGGCTACGATTGTGCGTGCTTGATGATCTGACAACTTGTCCTTATATAGCAGTCTACATTAAGAAACGCACACAATGGCTTCATATTTGAGGTTGGACTGTGCGTAATTTATGTTGTAGAACAAACCATGAAAGTAATGTTAACCACAGACTTTATTTTACTCAAAAACCCCAAACCGGCTTTCTATAATCCCAAAGGAAATTCCCAAGAGAGCCCATGGTGAATTAGCCTTCCAGGTTGGCCTACAAAATTGTCATCCTGACTGAACAGCTCTATAAAAATGTCTTCAAGTGACAGTATTAATTGTAATATATTGTATGTTATAAAAGTCTTCTTGAGTGCATAATTTATGAACTGTAACTTTTGGTCTTATTTTTAGCATCACCTGACTCATTCTGACATGGTGCCAAACCAAGTGACACTGTTAATGTAGACCCATCAACCAATTCTACTATCTTCCGATAGATTAGTTCTTTTTTTTTAATTCAAAATAACATTCTGCATCATGTTGTGATTCTGCATCATCACAACATCTCCGAAACGCTGTTCTGTTGTGCTGTTTATTTTCTTGCCTTGGATGTCAGTGCCATTGTTGATCTATAAGAAAGAAGATGTGGTTGTGAGAATCATCATGTCGGCAGAAATAATGAGGCTACCAAAACCAGTTCCGCTTGTGAAAGCGTCTTACTTTCACCACAAATGCGCACACACGTACACACTCTTGTCTCGCACACCTATCTTGGTCAAAGAAACGAAAACATGAGTTCTCACTTGCTCATCTCATTTTGATTCGCTTTTTCACAAATTATCACCTTGTCATATACCATGGTACAGCCACAAGTTTATTTTTAAGGTTGTTTTTCTTCTCCAGAGTTGTGTGCAAGCGTGTTTGTGTGTAGGTTATCTCATGGGTTCAGCTGTGGTTTGGTGCAAAGATCTATAAGTGCTGAGTGAGCAAGAGAAATGTTTGCTCTTGTCAAACCTCACAGACCAGAAACCACACGCTGTCTCCTCTGCAAGCTTTTTTTCTCTGTTGTGCACTTTTGCAACATTCAAACTCACACTTTACCACACTTAACTCATAACTCGAATCTCCCATAACTCACCTAACCCATAACTCCTTTTATGCTGAACTCAACACACACATAACTCACTCAGTGGCTCATTTATGGGTGCAACAATCATAAACATGTTTGCAGCTTGATGTATAAACTGTGACGGTGTGATGTGATTATGCAGTTAGTTTTCTTTTCACTCTATCACACCAGCTGCTTGAATTATTGATGCTCTTTCTTACAAGCTGCAGTCTGCATGTGTTGTTGAAATTGTTATGAGTTCTCTTTTCCCTTTCATGTCTTTCCCGCTGTCTTTGTTGCCTTTGACTTGTCCATACAAAATGATCTGCTGCTCTGTGTTGTCATGGCAACTGAGGGCATCTACACTGTGTATTTTCTCTCATTGTGCATTATCAGTTTAAGATTGTATTTCTATTACAATCTAAGATTGTATTCTTCAGTCTTGAATTTTTCTCTCTTTCAGTATTACAGTGTGGGTGATAAGCAGAGGTTTACGGTTCCAGGAGCTGTGCACCTCCCTCTGTGTAGGTGACTAATTGGATTTTGCACATATTGCCACCACTGTCATTACTTTTGATGCATGTCAACGTATCGAGGGATGTCAGAAGAGTGTGGAAGCTAAAAATACACATTCTGTGCACTACATGGCACCTCTTGCTTTGTCTGTTTGTTTTTGTGAGTTCGTTCTACTCATACTAGTCCATGAGACACATGCATGTATGCACCTCATATAAACACAGTCTCTCACGCTTTCACACATCTTATCGTTGTCTGGGGTTTGGTGAACACGCTCTCTCACGCATTTCATCTCAGGGGCAGTTAAACTCACACCAGCATGGGTAAAGTTCACACGCGATGTACTGAGTGAAAAAACAAAAGACGGAGAACAACGCAGAGAAAAGAAAAAAGGAAAGGGGAGGAAGATAGGTCACAACCACACATTAGCAGGCACTCTACTTGTCTAGTGAGAAAAAGAGAAGTGGATTGGAGTGTGTGTGTGGAGTGTTAGTCTATGGGGAGGTGAAGGCAGCGCTGTGGTGTGAGAATGACTTATGTACATGTATGAAATCAACCCACAATTCCTCACTATTTAGTATAGTTAAAGGTCTGTCAACTACTGATATACCTCATCCTCCCTCAAAGGAAAAATACTGATTCAAAACAGAAATGTTCTCTTGGAACTGCAGAATGAGGTGATAGTGGTATTTGTTTTTCTTTTTTCTGTGTGACATTATGTGGGCGTGCCCTATTTTTGCACACTTTGACCGGTTTTTAGCATTTGTTTTCCTGTGTGGTAGAAAATAGTTCAGATATATATTGTGATATGCTGCGTGAGTAAAAGAGAGACACAGTCACAATGCATGCAAAGTTCATGTAAAAAATATATATAATGCCATTATACTGTATATAATACAGTAAAAACAGTAATATTGTGAAATGTTATTATAGTTTAAAATAATTATTTTCTGTTTTAATATTTTGAAATTAATCAATAAGTAATAAGTAATTTATTCCTGTGATGGCAAGGCTGAATTTGAAATTCAGCAGACATTACTCCAGTCTTCAGTGTCACATGATTCTTCACAAATCATTCTAATATGCTGATTTGGTACTTGAGGAACTTGACTTGTTATTATCAATATTGAAAACAGTTGTGCTGCTTAAAGTTTTTGTGGAATCTGTGATCCTTTTTTTGTATGTATATGTGTGTATATAAACCAATTCAGTACTGTAAAAATAAGAGTGTACTGCAACGGATGAGCTAAATTAAACATTTAACAACCATCAGTCACCATAGCTGGTTTTAGCCGGTGACCGTGATTTCACCAAGTACAACATGTTCCTGGATCAACATCCTTGTTGATCCTGGAACAACATTCCAATTAATCAATCAGAATTGAGGGATAACTTCTCAGGAAATGTCTGTTTTAGGCTTATAATCAGGGTTAGGTGCTTCAAACACCCTTGTTAATCAGCTATCATTTCACACTGATTTTAGGAATAAATTATGGGTAGGGTTAGGTTTAGGGGTAGGGATTGGGTTTAGTCTATATTTTTGGACAGTAATGTTGATCCAGGATCAACAAAAGATGTTGATCCAGGAACATGTCTTACTTGGCAAAATCACAGTGACCGGTTTTAGCCGCATGCAGGCTTTTTACATATCACCTTTTTGTATGTTTCCTCCTTTGTTGGTCTCTCTCTTCACGTCATACACACATACACACATGCACAGCAGCCTTCCACTTAGCTCTAATGATCCCACTTCCCTTTCTCTGTTTCTCTCTCTCTCTCTCTCTCACCGTCTCACACACACAAACACGTCCTCCACATCACCCTGACACTGTTGTGCTTCTCTCTTTTTAAACCACAGATGATTTAAATACTGAGGAGGTGTTTTCACCTCCGAGAGAAAAGCAAGCAGCGTGTTATCTGTGTGGGCTATGACACACTTTGAGACCGAGAAAAGCTTGTTACGAACACCATGATCTCTGAGATGAGTGTGAGAAATTGTGCATAAACTACTGAGCAAGACCAACGCACTCCAACTAGGGCAGTAGGAAGCCGGAGTTGTATTGAAAACAACTATTTTGTGGTGTTTGTGTGTGTCTGCATATATTCACATCTGTTTGTCACACCTGCAGGCAATTATTAGTTTAACCCCTGTTCAGTCTTCCTTCTCTTTAAATGATTTCCTTATTACAGTGATGTAAAATCATGCGTTCTCTCTTTCATCACTTATTCTCTCACTAAAATAAAAGGCGTTTCTCCTGCAGCTTTTTTTTATTGATTGTAACAGCCATGCACTCATTGTGCAGTTCTAAGTATTTTTTATTATAGGCTGTAATTATCAAAGTAGATGGGCTGGAAGTATTCCATGTATAGTAATCAGAATTTATAAACTGCTCCATTACCTCGATTTCCATTGGTTACTCTACGAACATTTGCAATTATTTTCACATGAGCGGTGCTCATAAAAGCTATAATCTGGTGATTTACAGGCTTGCAGCGCAATGCACTTGGCCTCAGTAGCAATTTCCTCCTCTCTCTCTGGTCTGTTTATCTCTCTTTGTATTCGCTTATGTTGACAAAGTCAGTAGTCGTTCTGGCTTCAGCTGATCAGTGAGAAATGGGTTTAAAGAGTGAACACATGTTTTATGTGTGTTGATTTGGAATCCGTTTGGATGGAAACAGAAATTGTAGATTGTTGTTCATGTAGTAAATTTTTCACTATGGGATGAACAATGGACAATAAATTGGACAATAACTGGTTGAAAGGACTATTTTACGCATGAATACATTTTTAGCAATTCTGTATTTATTTAATGTGTGTCTGTATTATGCATTTAGAAGACATAGAAAACAAATGTGTGTGTTTGTTCTTAGCCACGTGCAATAAGCTGCTGAGAAGTGCTCACAGTGTCTAGTCGATGATTGCTCACAGAGGTGGATAGATAAGGCTTCTGGAGGTGAAAGCAGTGTGTGACTGAGTGCTTGTGTATGTATTTGTTTGTGAGCAGGTCACAAAGCTCTATTGCATTGCTGCCCACTTAGCCTACGCTCATCAAGCTATTAAAGCCCCTGGGGGAGAATGAGAGTGAGAGAGATGGATGAAAGATGGGGGTGTCCATTTGTAATACAAAAAAAAAAAAAAAAAACAATGTAGGGGGGGATAGAAAAAGATGGGGAGATTATTTTTGGCCAAAAGTGCCAGGAGAAAAAAAAAAAAAAAAAAAAAACAATGTAGGAGGGGATAGAATAAGATGGGCTCATAAATCACATGTGATGGAGACAGAGCAGCTTCTGACATCATGTTTATGCCACACAATTTGAGCTACGGGCTAACATACTCAGAGTTAGAAGTTTCTTCAAATCCCTAACTTTAATTATTAGCACTAGTAATAGTGATTTTAGTCTTAGGAACTCTTTGGGTCATTTCCAGTCTGTAAGACAGACAGACCAGTGCAAGTCTTGAGTAGCAGTTTAGAAAGCTGAAGTATGTTGAGGTCACAGGGTAGATGTGAATTTGGATGAGGTTGTGCTCTCTGGCTTCAATATGTGTTTGGGGATTTCCGTCTATGTGCTTGGACAGTCTCTTTTTCCCACTCACTGCTCTGTGACTGCTTTAAACACAGCTGTAATGGGACAATCCAGATGTTTGCTCTTACGCTCACAAATTACTACAGATTGTTTTAGGAGGAAGCAAAGCCCTGTATGTAATCAAACATGCCACCAAGGGTATTTGTTGAGCCATTTTCTTTCTTCTTCTTAAATATACACACATAAACATGTGGCAAAAGGCTAAGGGTGAGCTAGCTCAGTTTTCTGTGAGTATTTATTGAGGTAACGTGACATTCTGACAATCATTTGTGTGCCTTATCACCCTTAAAATGTCTTCAAAGGCCCCATTAAATTACATGAAATGCACTAGTTTGCTTCCAAACTATTTTTAATCCCCCCTAATTTACCATTAGTTAATTCACTAGCTATAATGAAATATTAATGAACAATAATCTTACAGCGTTTAATAAACTCGATTAACAAAATCGAGTCATTTCAGTAGGATTCCATGCAATTGGGAGTTTTTACGTGAGGGTGAAAGATTTTTCCATGCAGGTTTCACAACAGATTCACGTTGGTCACACAAATTTGCCATGTTGACCAATAGAAAGCTCCTTGGTTTGAAAGTGATTTCTATGTGAACTGTTCTTCATATACGATTTCTAGACAGTAGACCTTTTTTCCCCACAAAATTTCCTAGACGTTTTGCTAATATGACCACACCTTAATGCACTAATTAATGTTAACAAACTGAATCATACTGTAGAGTGTTAACCTTAAAAAAAAGAGTAGCTTTAGCTACATACAGTCCTGAACATACTAGCTAGTTCGTTACAGGTGATATCAGGGCATTCTCATTTTAGAGAGAATTTGATGGAATAAAAAATAGCAATATTTTAACTGTGTTATCCTGGAAAAACTGTAATTTTTAAATGTACATATGTGCTAAGTGAATTTCCTCCAATTTTAAGTGTACTCACCCACACACAGCAAATACATATAGCTTATAGAGGCTTCCAGCAGACATAAACTCATGAAAGCCAAATGTTGACTTAATGGTGTTTTAAGGTCCAATTTGGAAACTCTTTAAACCCTATAGCTACAACATCCTGCATGCAAAAAGTGTGATAAAACAAATTAAATGTAACAATTGTGTAGCACCACACACAACCACACTGCTTGTATTGTAGTCAAGTAACCACTTCCTCTTTCGTTTTTTCTGTGTCAGTGTTTTGTCACTCCCTGTCTGTCTCTCTCTCTTTTTCCTTCTCTGACTAACACCCTTGAGGTTTGGCAGCTGAGCCCCAGAGTTAAGTGGCTTTCCTAGTTTATCCTGAAAGGTCAGTGGGAGAAATGAAAGCTCATCTCCGATCCATGATCACAGCCCTCAAACACGACAAGCGCCCTGGATCACAATTTTGCTTTTTGTCAGAAGCTGCATTTTTTGCACACGACAGATTCTTGACCTTACGTAAACAAACAAGGAAATTCTGTGTGTGTGCGTGCATGTGTATAAGAGCGGGTGCAGCGTAGACGGTAGCAGCAGCAATGTCGGCGGTTTCAGTGGCGGGTGAATTACAGCCTGCTGCAGAGCTGTGGTTTAGTCAGCTCTCTCTCACACACACAGTAAAGCTCTCGACTCGTCTCTCATCAAGGGCTCTCGTTTCATAGGCCCTGATGCGCAACACTGCTGTAGGCCTTGAACCTGCGCACACATGCACATGCACACACACTTGGGTGGGCCATGAGTGCCAGGCCTGGGAGCTCAGCCTTGCCACGGTGCTCCTCTGTTCTGCGTGTGTGGCTAATGAAGCTCATAAAGATGGTGGATCATTACTGAAGTGTCTTCATTGCGGCTCTGTAGATTTGCTTATGCAGATTTGCAGGTTCCTGCCAGCTCATCTTAACACATGTCATAGACAGCTCCTCTAGACACATGTTGTGTGGTAGAAGATAAAAAATTAGCACTATAAAGAGGGAGATTTGAATCTGCGGGAACACAAATGTGTTTACATGCACTTTAAAAGTGAATGTAAACTGAAGTCCGGTTTTTGTGAAGTCGAACTAACCGACCTTGATAATGCTATTGTAGTTGAGCTTACAGCTTGTCTTTATGTTAATAGGACTACATTTGGCCTTGCTGTTGTGTGATTCGTGATACGTATTTTCACACTTGATCACTGGGTGTAGGTCATCAGTAAATGAGTGTGGCATTTAAATGGCAGTGTTTCCCAAATGAAACAAAAGAGCTGTTAGTTTTGAATAATGTGTGTAATTTAGAGAACTGTGTTTAGAGTTTTGCAAAAAGTTTGTTTTGCAATTGCAAACTGAGTTTAAAGCACATAATGTGCTTGTAGTTTTGCAGACTTGGTCACAAGATTATGTATATGAGTGAATGGTTTCACTGAGTGTGTTTTAGTGTCTAAGAAATTTTTAAAAACTGTAATCCTTCATATATTTGATTAAGTATTATGCTGTGTGCTTGGACAGGCAGATGAAGACTGTAGTAGCATTTATACAGTAGATTTCAGCTCTGTTTATCTGACTTTTACAGTACACACTAAAGTATTGTGATGCGATTACACCAGAAGGCCGGCTAAAACCTAGAAAACACCACGTTATGTGCTAATCAAAATAACAGAATAAAAATAATTACAATAGTCGATAAATGTAACTTTGAAAGTAGGTCTGCACTTCACGCATGTAAAAAAAACTGTGTGAGATGTGTGTAAAGACATGTCAAATGTGTTACCAAGAGTCAGTGTTCTAGCTTATGTCTGGTTCTCAGCTTGCTAACGAGTGTGACATTAACTACAGCTTACACTGCTTTCCCCTTTCTATGTTGTTATGTTTCTCTCTTTCTCTTCCTCTTTTTATCCAGAATTGGTGTGAGTTTCCATTCGCTGTCATCACAGCTCACAGACACTTGTTAATGAGGCTTCAGATTCGACCCTCACTGGTGGATTTATCAGGTACTGTTCCCAAACACCCAAATTATGTTGAAAAGACTTGAAGCATTTTGAATGATCCCTTAATATCTTTTAAATTTGGCAACCCCCTAATGTAATATGTCAGTGTACTGTAAGTATGTGTATGTATGTGTGTATGTATGTGTGTGTATATATATATATATATATATTTATTTATTTGGTGCTCAAGAGACATTTCTTATTATTATCAATGTAGAACTCTTTACCCTGATGCTCTTCTCTTTCTAAACAGCATTTTGAACATGTGACATGTGAACATTTGCAGAGTTTCTGTGCACTGGGTGCAAGGATGCATGACCTGTTTATGTTCCTGTGTGACGTACAGATGTGCTCTCACAGATTCTAGAATCTCACATGTTCTAGAATGTGGTCAGTCTGCGGTGTTCCAAGATACAGTTCGGCCTGTCTGATCTGTGACGCACTTCCTTTATTCTGCCATCTACTGCCACTGAAAAATCTTGGCCTCAGCAGCCACTTCCTGCCTGAGATGAGCGTCTTCTCTGTGGTTTTGAGGGTGAGTGGAACATGCGGGTACTGAAGCGTCCTCATAAGAGAAAAAGAAACCTAGAAGAATAACAGAAAGCCTACTTTAAACCTACTTTAAATATTAGTTCTTCTTATAATGTATTTTAAAACACAGTTTAGTTATTGCTCTGCTACTTTGATGGAATTTTTAAAATTGCCATTTCTTCTTCAGATAAAAAAAAAATATATATATATAAAAAGATAATTGTGACTTGACTGTTTGTCACAATGTGTCTTTAAATATTACAATTGCAACTTCATATCTCACAGTGTGACACTATATCTCACGATATGACTTCAATGTTATTTTAAACTTTATCTGAATTATTTTTCTTTTTTACTCTGAGGTAGAAACATGCTCCAATAATTTGCAGTATGATTAAAAATGAAAAGAACTAAATTCACAGCATGTTGCAGCAAGTGTTTTATTATATGACGTCTATGTGATAAATGGAGTGCATACTTATTCCGCTCATTGCACGTTCAGGTAGTGTGCTTCTCTACACGCCTCTTGGGCAAATGGAGCTGTTCTCTGCCAGCACCCAATTAGTGAGGGTCACTGAGCGACTTTGACGTGGGTATGTGCAGTTGCCCCATCAGTGGGCCAGATAGCTCATTAGTGCTAGTGCTAGTGGACTCAGTGTCCTTTGCTGAGCATGCAATCTGTCTGTAGTAATCCACAGGAAGCTGGCAGGGGAGGGGGGAGAAAAAGTCTGTACTAAAAAAGGTTGTCTAAAAAGCAGGCTTGAGGTGTAAGCGGCATGCTGTCAGAACAGAGTTTTATTGGACTGTCCGAACACAAGGTGGAGAGGAGGCGAGAGAGAGCAGCAAGGACAAGCATCTCTGCACCCTCACAGTCGATTGTTCAGTAGAGCCGAAAATGTGTTTTCAGATCTTGGTTGGACTTTCTGTCCTGGGGGAGACAGAATAAGAGAGGAAAGCACAAGAAAGAGATTTCATGTGTCTGTATGATGGTGGGTGTTAGTGTACAGGGTGTGTGTGTGTGTGTTCATGTCCAAAGCCATGTTCTTAGGACTTGTGGGAATGATGTGAAGACTGAAACCCAGACATATCTGAATGTGTGTCAAATTGAGTCCTCAGACTGTCAAGATTCATTCTGGGGTGAACCGTTTCGTCATACACTTTGAAATCATAGTCATGTTTGCGGTGTTTAATGTACAGTGTATTTGACTCTCAATATTTGAGAAGGGTGTAACAGATTCTGGGTGTTGTTCATGTTGAATTTTTTTTTTAAGTATTGTCTTTTGTTTCCTATTCCTGTGTTGATTGTTTTCCTGTTGTGGTTGTTTCAAGGCGTGTCTTGTGGTTAAATCATTAGTCTCTGTAGTTATTTTTTAATCGGAAGGCTGCGTCCTAGTAAGGCTGCATATCATGGCGGCCACATCATCAAGCACTGTTAAAGGTCTTCTCAATTTTGAAGTATCCTGGGAAGGCTTGCTTAAGATCATTTCAGAATTTCTAAATTTTGTAAATTAATCACATAATGCCAAACCTCCCATGATGTAAATCACTGAGAGACCACAAACATTTTTAATGTAAATTATTATTCAAAATATATTTTTAATAGTAGTTTTTGCACCATGACCTCAGGGTAATGTAGCCAGCAGCAATACAAGACTGTCTCATTTCTGACTGAGTCGATAGAGACCTCAGAAGGACTGGACTAGGAAGGACGCAGCCTCACTAAAATGCGGCCTTCCAATTGAAAGGCTCCCTGTGTGTAAATCATAGGGTCAAGGTTTGGCTAGTTAACATGGTGGACAGTTAGCCCTTGTTGGTAGGTGTTGCAACTACTGTACACCATCAGGGGCAAAAAGTATCTTTCTCCATTGATGGGCATTCCAAAGTCTATTCTGTCAAAATATATATGTATATTTTTTTGTAAGCAACATATAAATCACAATTTTTAAATTTATATTATGGTGAATGTTTTGCTTCAAAATAAATAAATTGGATTCTTAGAATCTTAGAATTGTTATTGTACCTGTGTATTTTATACAAGTATATGATCATGTATTATCTGCACCTGTGATGTGTGTTGTTGATGGGTTTTCCATAGTAAACACCCATATTGTATTCACTATATTTACATTTGTCATTACCCTGTCCTGTATCTCTTTACAGTTTACTGTGAGCAGATGTTGTCTCAACTATCTTTAGACATTTGTTTAGACTGCTTGTCATCACGTGAGTGCAGAACTGCTCTCTCTGTCTCTTGTGGCACAACCGTCAGGACTCTATACACCTACCTGTATGTTACCAGGGCAACCCCTGCTCTGAGATCATTAGGAAGTCCAGTGTGTGAGGACTGCAGTCTTGGCAACGTTGTGAGTAGCTCTTTGAGGAAAAATTATCTATCATGTTAAACAGAAGATTGATTGACTGATTAATTTCTCCCTATTCTTTTTCCAGAGCCTATCAATCAACTTTAAACTGCACAATAAAATAACACAATCATGACATGCTAATATTTCCTTCCCAGATGTGTTATTGGTTTGCTTAGTTTTGTTCCAGTATAACGAGAATGAAAAATCACAATTATAATGAATGATATAAGCTTTGGTTTTACTTTCATGATATCATATCCATCTTCAGTTCCCCAGATGTACAAGCACATTTAATTATTGAAAAATCAAACCATACAGTGGAAATACAGATGTTCCTGAATGAACATCTGCAGGACATTCACGATGTCCTGGATGAGAGTCTCCATACAACAGAATCTCCAATCTTCCTGCATCACCATTTTACCCTAGAGAGGGATGCACATTGGTACATAACAATTCAGATTACCATCAAAGGGTTACCAGGCATGTTGATGACACATTAACACATATAATAATAATGAAATCAAATAATAATAATAATTGTATTATTTATTAACTTAATATTATATTTTGCTTTTAATATTCTCCATAATCTATCAATATATTAACCATTATTGATAGACACTGCATTAAGCAATCTTACTAGCTGTATAATATATTAATATTGATTTATATAGATTTTTTAAGTTATACATTTTAATTATATTTTCCATTTAGGTTTTTAATGGGTAAATGCTGGGGGAACATAATAAAAATGTTTGTAAACAAAAAGTGTGATGACCAAATTACGAACAGCTCTGCAAAACAGTTTTTGCTGAGGTTTTCGGCATCACCCTCTGCATACAGGTATGACGAAATGGAAAGCAATAATACATTTTTAATAATGTGTGGCTCAAAATGCTGACAAAGATACGAGACTCCCTCTGCTGAAAATCCATATCTCTTGAATAAATAATCATCATAGAATTTCCTAAATTATTTCCCTATGAAGTGTCTGTTAATTTGGAGTGGGGTTTATTGCACGAGATTTGTCACTTTGCGCACATCTATAGTTTGATATCTGTTTGTGATCTGTTCCTAAGGGCTCACTGTTTAGCTGGTTACTATGACCCCATTAACCCTTGCTTGTGGTATTTGAATTTGCTACAGCTATTTCTAAAAACATCTTTCTTCATTGACGGCCAGTGTATTCTTACACAAAATAACTTTTTGCAAGCAATATATAGATCACTAATATTTCATTATAGTGTAGTTCTTGCCTTCCTACTGTTTCAAATTGTGTATTTTTTCCCTGATTGTTGCAGGGTGGGGCTAGTGAATGGACTCTGCCATCTGCCAATAAGTGTTGTCATGACGTCATGTTCTCATGATCACTGTGGAATTCTATGATACTATGGTAATGGACACAAAAATGTATCCATGACCATGGTACCAAAAATCCTGTCTGGCTTGAACTAACTCTGTCTAACTGCATATAAAGTACAAGGATCACTCATTGGGCGGGAAGGACAAATGGTTGAAGACAGGAGTGAAAAGGGTAGGGTAACACCACATGTTAGTCATTTATTCCATACAGTTCTTCCTGGGGATTTTTGCCCTAATTCACACAGAGGTCTGGATTCACACCATCAGGAAAGAAACTCACACGGTGACGTGCAAGCCTCATGACATTATACTGTGTGACTCACAGAGCCACTTGGCAAAAATGTCTTAAATGGAAAAAACACATCCAACTGTTTCCTGACTAATCACATTAGAGAAAGGCGAACTGGAAACACAGGTGTAATAGATATAATCTTCTTAAAGGGTTGCAGTTTAACAAGACTGACCCTGAAGACTGCTGTGAAATACTTTCTCTGATTGTTTTAGTTTGAAGTGGATAAATACGAAATAAGTTCACTGGCACCGAATTGTACAGTAATTTAAGCTATTAGTGCCAGTTAAATATGCTATTTGTTTTTTGCTCGCCATCAGCCATACTCATAATAATTGCTTGAGAGCTTGTTGGAGATAAATTAACATGAAGCAGTCTGATAATTAGAGAATTAAAAGAAAGTCCATTTTAATCTTCTTTGGAAAAGAAGACTAATGGATTTCACACACACACACACACACACACACGGTTAGCGCATTAATCTCTGTTGATTTGGCTAATCACTTTCTCTCTCTTGTGTGTAAGATCATAGAAAGGTGATTATGAGGTTTTGGGTTCTGACACGTTTTCGGTCCGGAAGAAACAGCTGAGTGTAATGATCGATGAATCTTGTATCAGGCCCCGGCAGACTTCATGATCCATGAGGAGGTTAATCAGTGCTAATCAGAGTAACTGACTGCTCTGAGCTAGCACGCACCTCATTGTGTGTGTGTGTGTTTAGCTTTCACGATTGTTAAACAAACACGATGCATTTGTGAGGTGTATGTTTGTGTTTATTACGATGTGTACGTGGGACTGTGGGTGTTAATATGCATGATAAGAGGGAGCCTGAGGCGCATTTGATGTGTATCGCAACCCCTGCTCGGTGCTTTTTGATAACTCTATGTTTGAAGCATTTCTGTGCCTTCACTCTCGCTCTTTCCATTCATCTCTCTCCTTCCCTCCATCTCATCGTCTAGTCGAGTGTGTTCTGACAGGAAATAGAGCTCAACAGCAATCCATTGCCAGTGAAGGGGATATTTTTAGAGAAACTGTGTCATTCACTGAGCATGGCAGTACTTGTGTGAAGTCAATTTCGCCTGGAGGGTGGATTTAAGTTGCAGTGAGAACCAGAGGGGAAGGTTTTTTTTTTTTTTTTTTTTTTTCCTGGGAAGGTCATGAAATTAGCATTTAGGAAGAGTGAGTCAGAAGGGGCCTGCAGTGACAGATAGACAGATTCCTTTGTGTTCAACAGGAAAACACAGTGGTGTGTATTGTCATGGCATGCCCGCCTGCTCCCATCTCCTCGCCACTCCTTCCTGAAAGTGTGTGAAGTACATAGTGACCGGAACATTGAGACTCTATGTGTACGTCTCAAAGGAAACAGGCAGGATTTACAAGTCTAAATCATACTGATTGATTGAAAATGTAATTCAATCATGACAACTCTCGGAACATTTTAGCATGGTGATGGATATGACAATGTTAATGTATTTGGTCTTGGCGGAACAGATCTGCTACGCTGCTGCTGAATTGCTGCTGCTGTTGGTTATTGCTGTAGTTGTAGATTATTGCTGCTGCTGCAAGCAAGTACAGGAACTTGCTACTGCCAATGCATATGGCGATACGGTGCCGTGAGTATTTAAGACATGCTGCTGCTGCACAAATAGCATATAAAATAACCCCGTAGCAGATCTATACAGGTGGAGCTGGGGAAGGTGAAGGGTTTCAGAGAAACTCTGCAGGAATCTCAAGTGAATGCTAGCCAGCCATATAAATGCAAGGCAGTAAGCTCATTGGCTGCATATGCAGCATGAACCAATCAGCTTGTGCCAAGTCGTTTAACTCTCTGAATATCATCAGTTACGTTAACAACCCGTCAGCCTGCGCCATCTAGAGTTTCATGACTGAACTATATATTTTTATGTAGAATTAGAGTTTTTTTTTGTTTTACAGACTTTAATAAACTGCAGTCTTCAGCTTTTGTGGCCTCAAGCATTTGGTCCAAGGTCTTAAGAGGTGATAGTGGACACTGAACCCCATTTAGCACTGAACTGATAAGTAACATCCCCACTGCTGACACTCTTGGCCTCTTTACAAGTGCTCTTAACTTCCTTTCTCACCCTCTCTCCTGCTCATTGTCTATAGCAGGGTTACAAAATAAACTCAAGTGTTTGTTTTGCTTTCTCCACATGAACGAGCAGTTCACATTTACATAGTAAATGTATTCACATAGTATTTCACATATGAAATACTAGACTTTAAACGTTTCTGCCTAGTGACATACATACGGTTTGTAGGAGAATAAATTCATGTCACCCTCATGTCATTCAAAACTTGTATGAATTTTTTTTAAATCTTCTGTAGAACAAAAGATATTTTGAAGACTGTTTCAACTGTTTTGTCCATGCAATGAAAGTCAGTGGGGCCCCAAAACAAAACTGGACCCTGAACTTTCACTGTATAGACAAAAATATTTGGAGGCATTTTTGGTTGACTAAATGATGACAGAATTTAAATTTTGATTATTTTAAATGTTTTATAGACACAAGTAAGATTCAGTAGAAAGCAAAAAGGGGCTAGAGTTTCTGTAGAAACTCAAATATTTCACATCAAATTCTTTCTATCCACATTCCATCCATCTATCCATCCATCCATTGGAATTTAAGATAAAACAATACTTGTATGAAACAGCTGAACACATAAGGAGCAACCTGAGCAGTATTGTTTTCCTTTGGGAAATTCTATTATTATCAAAACTATGTTACATTCTCATCAATCTCCAAATGAACACTGATGGCAGACTGCTGTACCTATGAATGAGAAAGTCTATTTGTATGGGCATGGGGGGGAACAGTGGGACCCCTCAGCTGTTACCATATGCTGTTGATCACGTTTTGTCAGAAACTCATCTGCTCTGGATGGTTTCTGAAGAGGCCCCTGAGTGGGTCTGTCATTCACATGGAGCCTCTTGAACCTGCCCGCCCTCAGCCTCCCTACATCCCAATTAATGGGAAAAAAAGGCTGAGAGGGGGTGCTTGACTCTGACAGACACTCTTTAATTGTTATCCTCCATCCCTACGGATACTCTAGTTTTCACATTCGCAGACACAGGCTGTCTGATTGCTCTGTGGCTCTCTGCATAAGGCTGAACACCCTTTGCCTCGAAGGAAGATGTGCTAAGCATATAAGCACTTTTGTGTTCAAATATCATTTTATCTTATTTTGTTAGATCTATCTATCTATCTATCTATCTATCTATCTCATTTTATGTATCATTCTGTCATGCTATCGTTTTCTCTGTCTGTAAGGCCTTCTCCTGGCCAACATTAAAACTTTATCTCAGAATTTGAATGACCAGAGTAAGAATCTATCATCTTTCTATCTGTCTATCTCTATTTCTATCTATTAATTCAAAAATGTATCCAGCCAACATTAAAACTTTGTCTTGAGAAATGTTGCTTTAATTTCATTTTAGTTTTTGTAACTTTTTTTTTTTACATTTCAGTTCAAATAATTATTATGCATCATGTTTGCCACCTCGGTTAAACTTTAATTTGACGCATTTTAATTGATGCATAACCCTTGTAGGAATATTGCAGTTTAGTGGCATAGACCTTTCTGATCTACAGATTACATACACATTGTAACTGACATTACTCAAATCGATACAAACATTTTCCTCACACGTCAGTCTGCGTTGATACTTACATCAGCAGTGTAAATGAGAATCTCATTTCATGCCTCTGATCTTGTTCTTTGTTCGTATATCCTCAGATATTTGTGGCTGACTTTAGCAAATAACCGTTGTGTAATGACACTGGCTACGCCCTAATGTGATATTCATCGCCCTCCATTATAATGAAAGGAAGTATACAATTCTAATCCATCAACTGTGGTTTACACAAAATGCCTGTGATGTTTACCTTTACTTGTTTTTACTGTTTGCAGGATCTGGTTGCCTGAATTCACCTTTGAAACCATTTCCTATTCTCTCTGCTTGTGATGGCAACCAGTCACTCCACCTCATGCTGTTGAGTTATTTGTGTTTGTGGGTGTGTGAGTGTGTGTAGTCAGTTTTGTGTGTGTGTGTGTGTTTGAGAGAGAGCAGAGAGAGAAATTTCACACCCTGTAGGTTGTAGGCTGTCAGTGACGCACATTCCAGACTGTCCGCCCAGGCCTCTGTCACAGCGCCATTAACACTAGTGCATGCTGGGAGTGCCACTCTTCTCTGTGAGTGCATTAATGGAGCCTTTAAAAAGGAAGGTTAAAAGCAGCCCATCCTGCTCAGATCAATTCTTTATTGTGGCAGTGAACTGTGGCTCCTGTAACTCTTTCCTCTTGTTAACATAATGATTTAAAAAGCAACCAAAAGGATTTTACTGTATAAATAATGCAAATGGAAGGTAATCACTAAAAGCAACAGGTTATGGTACACTCATCACTTTTTAGTGCTGGCAGCAAACTGTACACAGACTTAAAAGCTTTCTGCTGTGAGAGAAGGAAAGAAGATGAAAAATGCAGAGCTTTACGGTGAGTTGAATAAAGCAGTAGGATTGATAGAGAAGTACGGAGACAGCGTTTTGTATTCCCAGAAACACCATCACCTCACAGAAGGGGACAAACCACTTAAGACCTGAGCATTAGATACAGCACGGCTGCTTTATTCCAGCAGCGTTCATTAGGTCAAGACAACAGCATGGGCTTTCTTAAAGCACTTAAGCAGAGTTCATGGTCTTTTATAAGGCGGGCGTGGAGGTTAAAAAAAAAAAAAAACATCACAACAATGTTTTAAGCTAGTTTGAAGGTACTGCAAGAAATAAAGGAACATTGAGATTGAATAGTTTTTCAATAATCCATTTTGTTTCAATTTCATAACCTGTTTTAATCTTTACATAATCATGTTTCTCACCAGAAAGAGGTCATGTTTATTATAGCATAATTAGAATAGGATACGGTAGAACTTCATCCATCCCTGAGGAAAATCTCTTGTTATAATAACAGACACAGCAGCAGGACCCAATGTGTCGTATCACAGAGGACATGACTTACAAATATATCAAAGAAAAGGTAAACCTGTTATGAAAAGAGAATTATCTTTCTACTTTGAATTTTGTTTATTTAAAACAAATGCAAACGCTTTCAATATTACGTTAAACACTGATTTAATGGAAATAATTAATGGAAATAAAAGAACATTTATTATAGTTTTGTGTACATACATTTTTAGTTATTTAGTCATTTTTTGAATAATGTATAGTTGGTAGGAAAAAATAAGAATTGTACTGAATTTAAAACAGTTAAAATTGTTAAAGAAAAAGTGCATTAATAAAAGTATAATTTTAAATAAAAATGAAAGGATATTTATTATAGAATTATATGTATACAAGTGAAGTAATTGCTAAATATGAATAGCTTGTTTTAGTGTCAGCTTGCCAACAAAGAAAAAATATTTGAAATTCCTTCAAAAAACCACAAAATGGACTAATTAGGTATTTTTAGTAAACACTTACCTCAAGTCCTCCGGCGTCCCTCCGCCAACCCAACTCCTGTTTTATTATGCATTAAAAATTATATAAACATTAATTAATTAGTCTAGAGGTGGTGGATCCAGAGGCTTGAGGCGAGTTTTGTGTTTGTGTCCTTCATCATGGACAGAAAGCCAAATATGTTTATCTCCCTCAAAGGTTATATAAAACGTATAAACTCATAAACTAAGGTTATCATTGTTAGAATAGATTTTGTAAACAGATATTCAGTAAATAATGATTTAAATACATCAGTTTTTGGACCCACTTTATATTAAGTGGCCTTAACTACTATGTACTTACATTTAAATTAATAATTTGGTACAATGCACTTATTGTGTACATACATGTTTTTACATTGTACTTATATTTTAAAAATACCTGCATGTAATTACATCTGTAATTAATTTCTGTAATTACATTTATAATTA
>NW_015641476.1:2080241-2110744 GCF_001515625.1 Sinocyclocheilus rhinocerous | reverse complement strand
GTTGATCCATCCCTTACACCTTAACCCACCCTTAAACCTACCCTTACCAACAAACCTGTCCCTAACCGTACCCATATCCCACCTCAATAGCAGCAAAAGTGTTTTGCAATACAATATGAACACAATAAGTACATTGTACTTAATTTTTGATGTAAGTACATAGTAGTTAAGGCCACTTAATATAAAGTGGGGCCCAGTTTTTTTTTTTACTCTAAAAACATTTTAGAGCACCAGCATAGCATAATCCAAGGCCAAAAAACACCCCCTTTGAATGTACAGCAAACAAAATAGTACAATCAACAAGAGATATCGATCCATTTTTCACGTATTCACCCATTCTCTGAGTCCTTCTGAGGTTATGAATATCATTATGAAAAATGCCTGCAGAAATGTGGGCCGACAGTGGTTTGTGGGCCGTGACCGTGAGCTCTGTCCTTCTGGACTAGTGTCAAACTCACTCTATAATATCATCAAAGAGTATTTTACCTTATCTGAGTTTCACAATATGATTGGATACACACCGATGGAGTTTGTCCAAGAGTTTCTGAAATGTGTTACTATCTGAGAGCTAGATAAAGAAAGAGAGAGAGAATTGCAGTGGCAGAATAGTCAGCACTCTCTCGTGAGTTAGCTGGACCTTGGGCAGCTCCCTAGCCTTTCGCTAAGTGGACTACAGGGAGACGCTGATAACAAGGTAGCAGCACTCTGTGAAGTCAACAGAAAGAGAGAGAGCGGGGGATTGGAGATGTTAAAAGCCTGATAGAGGTCCACAGGAGTTTCAGATTAAGGATGTGACAAGAATATCTTCCGCTTGTGTTTGTGTAAATGGGTGAAAGAGATGTTATACAGTACATGATAACTCTGATCAAGGAAAACCTGTTTGTATGATGTATTTGATAGTGTCCAGTGTGTGTGCGTCTATGTATACACAACAGGTCTCTGGTTTTGTGTGGTCCGTACGTATTTCAGTTCAAGTCCATAGAGATAAATAAACATACAGTGCTGTGTGTGTTTGCCATGTTTATTGGGGATTTATCTTTGATCAACATAAAGGCACAAGATAATGAGCAATAAGAATGATATAATGGAGAAGACAGCTGGTAAATTATAGAAAAATTCTGAGTAAAGGACAATGGGCAAGGACAAAAATCTGAAGTTTCTTCAGAGGAATGACAGCTGGGAAAAGTATAAAGGCCCTTTCAACAAAACAATTACTGCTAAAATTATTTTAGAATAACCTATAGTTTAGTTTTTGGTCTTAAACTAAAACTCCTATACTGTACAGACCTATACTGTACAGTGTTCTGATCTTAACTGTAAATTATGTTTGATAAATTTGTATAATAATAATAATAATAACAATAATGATGATTATTATTATTATTTCTATTATTATTATTATCAGGAAGTGTTTTGTGTTTGTGTCATTTCTATCACAAGAGGTATCCCATACCTGGCAACAGACCCTAATCGACTATAACAACTCTAACTATAAAAATACCTTTAATTACAATGTTTGAAAAGAAAAACACTAACATCTTTAATGCAGGTTCCCTTTAAATTTATTTCCACTAATGTTGTTGTGTTGGGGTCTGATAGCATGGACAGATTGGGTGTGCTAACCTGATCACAGCTGTGTCATGCTAATGAGACCCTCAGGGCTGGGCTGGACTACTGCTCTTTGTTGTGTGGTTCCCATAAGACCTGATCTGAGGTGATAACCTTTGTTTTACACTGGGCCTCCTACAATACTGCATTTTAGACAGGTGTGTATGTGCGTGTGTGTCACTGGATAGGGAATAGTTACATGAAATCGTCCTCAGAGAACAATATATCCCCCAGGGAAATTTTGAGTGCTTGTGGATTTGTTGAATTGTTCACACAACGTCTGAAAGAGGCCGAGAACAAAAGATACAGATTTCCATCATACAAAACCCTCACATTTACAGTCTCATCAGTTATGGATGGAATTGTCTTTCTTTTATTTAAAAAAAAAAAGTGTTTCTCATTAAACAGTTGTAAAAAGGTACTTTTTGATGAAAGGTACCATGTGAGAGAGTGTTCAGTAGAGCCACTCCACAGCTAGTGAGCATGAACAAGTGTATCTGTGGGTGTTTGTGTGTGTAGGTGTAGAGTCAGCTATATTTCCTCTCATCCACTGTTCTCTCTGTCGGATGATAGCTTGGTTGGCACTACAGAGACTGGCGGTGTTGAGGAGGTGCTTGACTTTTCGTCCTATCCACTTGTGTCTCAATCACCAAAAATAACTGCACCCCTCTGAAGAACTCCAGACTCTCTCGCTTCTTTGTGTCACTCTAATGCTCCCAAAGTGCAACTGCACCTAAAAAACATCTATTGCGTTTACTGTTTTATTTTAAATGTAAAAAATATAAAACATACATATTAGCAAATTATCAAAGATAATATAATATCATTTAGCAGTGTTCCACAAATAATGATATAACCATCCAGCAGCAATGCTAATTTTTTGTCACTGTTTCTATCACTCCGCGTGTGTGTGTTTGTGCGTTCCATACAAACTGGCAGTCTGTGCATTAGGGGTGGGGATTTTAGAGTGACTCTTTTTGCAGGTCACATCCATACACCAGTAGGTGGCGAAAAGTAAGTAGTCTTTATGAGTGAGTCACTGATTCATTAATTCAACCAATTCGTTCAAATGCACTGATTCTTTCAGGAATGAAACAAGTGACAGTGTTTACGAGTGAGTCATTAAATCTGTCACTCAACCGAATCACTCACACATTCATTCAATAAGGCCACTACTGTATGTTGCTTAGAGATGCAAACAGTGACTTCTCTGTCTTCGTTTGGAGGAGCAAAAACAGACAAAATAACTGGCAATACTGTCTATAAAATCTAAGTTACCTTATATCAGGGTTAATACCTAAAACCATTAAAAAACTGTTACTTGAAATAAAAAAAGTAAAAATAAAATATAAAAAATATACTACTTTATTATTTAGTTTATTGTTATTAGTTTTGTTATAAAATAAAACTTATTTTTTGTGTAACTAGGCAACATTTTTCATTTTCATTTAGTTTATCTTGATGTACTAAAATAACTGAAATAAAACTGAAGTAATGTTTTTTTTTAAACAATAGATATATTTTGAAAATAAATAAATAAATAAAAATGACAAAAACACAACAAAATTATTAAAACTTTGACTAAACTTTAAATTGATATTTTAAATATAAAAACAAATAGTATCTCAATAGTACCTCAATAATACTAGATATTAGCTTTTTGTTTATTGAGCGGTTGTATAAAAGCATTAGTGCTGCTTGTGTCATACTGCTAATTTCACAGTGGCGGTTACTAATGTACAGTTCATGTGAACATTTAGAGGAAAAACAGCATTCCTTCTCCAAAAACCAATGAAATGTCAGACTCTTATAGATCCTAAAATGTTCTCAATTACTCCATTTTTACTGAGAGTCTAACATACACAAAGAGGCCCAATAAATGTTTTTACCCTCAGAAAATAATCCAGATTCTCTTTAAATGTGTATTTAACCTGTCTCTGAACCTAAGAGTGGACACATCTATTGATTCCTTAGACAACATGGAGAAAAACTCAGTAAAGTATATGGCTGCCAAGTTTTTTCAAGAGAGCTCTCATGCCCCTATGGCTTACCCCCGGAGCTTTTCAAATAGCTGTGATAGGCAGCTGTGTCCCAAACAGGCTTATGAACATATAACACCCTCTCCAAACACACACACACACACACACACACACACACACTCGGCTGTGCTCAAAACAGGCTTATACACACTCATGCACACTGTGACAGCCAGCTGAGATCTCAACAGGCTTATGTGCCACAGGTTCCTGTGTGGAATCCCTTTCTTCTTTATGGTGAGATTATAATGAATCCATCAGTACAGATGCAGATTGGATTGGGAGGAGAATCCCTAAAGAGAAGCTTTTCTTTACCCATCATCTCTGGCAGCTCCCAAATCAAAGTGTTGGATTAACGCTCACAGATCCACAAGCACCGAGTCCTTTTATATGGATATATATCATCCATTACCTGCACATTAGCATCTAATATATGCTATTCCTGCGAGCGGTGTGTGAGTCAGCACAGTCACGCCGCGGCTCCTGTACTGAAGATATTACTTATACTGGAACAGAATGAGAATTTGGCTCAATTTCTCTCCCTTGTTCTTACACACACTTACTCCACATACAACAGGCCAGGGCCAACTGCCAAAGCCTCCATCTTTCTTACTCTTGTTTTCATTTGGCGACAGTGCTCATGTCTGCGTTTGTCTCTTTTGATAAGGCTTTTCATCCTGTTTGCATTGATTACAGCCTGACAAGTCTCTCTGATACACCATGGCCCATTCAGCCTAGCACTGCACACTGAAGCTATTGTAAGCAGGAATGTCTCTTTTCAGGCCCCAATCCCACGTATGAAAGCACGTCAATAATCCAGAGACAGAGGCGCCACACAATACATGCATGCCATGCAGAGTCGGACCTAGTTTTCTGCTCCACTACCAGGGAAATCAAGCAAAAAAGAGAGAGCTAGGTAGCGGAAGGTTGCATGCATGAAAAAACAGGCAGGCAGAGACTGAGAAAGAAGCATTTCTCACATACTGAGGATAATCCTGCCAGCTATCATTTGGAGCTGCATTAGCATGAAAATACAAAGCGTGTTTGTCAGAACAAAGGTGCGAATGAACAGGCACTTGGATATGAAACTGTTGTGTGTTTCCTCTCCATAATTACAGCTAAATCAGTTTCAACCTCTAGCAATGGTTATATAGCAACACATATATCTGTGCTGAAATTAAACTGTTGCAGGTATATGGCAAATACCTGGTTTTATAGCCCAGGCAGTGATTTGAAAAGAGGGGTGGAGTGCAGTCTGTCATCTTCAGCTGTTACTATGGTCATCAAAATAGACTTGACACTACTATGGTAGCCTTTGTCTGTGGGTTGAAAACTCATTGAGTCACACTTTTGTTGTATTATACAGAACGTTTTTGTGACGGGTCACTGAGCAAGCAGGAAATCTCTATTATCTCGGCACACAGCAATGGTACACAAGTAGCTTGTAGAGAACTTACTGTTCATAGACGTATGTCTGCCATTAACCCAGTTTAGCATTTCAAACATTTTTGTAATTCCAGGAGAAAGAATCAATATCACATTTGTGCACTGACAAAATTTAGTTCTCTTAAATGTTAGAGCAGTAGTATGTCAATAATAGCTCTCATAATGACTCCATGCTCCATCCTTGCTTCCATTCCAGACATTTGTTCCAGCCAATAACCCTCCCAAAAGGGATGGACAAAAGTATACAGTTTAATCGAACAATGGTTGGCCTTTTTTTTCTCAGATATTTGTATTGAAATGGCCCTGTAGTCCCCTGAGTGCAAACATCTTAAACGTGTCCAATTAGTCCGTTTAAAAGTACATAACATGTTCAGGTATCCCAGATTATTGTTTTATACAGCAAATGTCTAATATTATTTTTTAAATGATAAAAAAAAAAATAAACACAGGGGATTATTAAGCATATCAGATTACACCCCTATTTGGTGAACAAATAAAGACAGAAATAGTTGGTTACGATGAACCAGCCTTTGAGTGGAATAAATGTTTTGTTTTGTGGTAATGCGACTTGCATACATAGAAAAAAAATCAAACTGATATTTAGCCCCTACTAGCTTTTCCCTCTTTTGTTTTACGCAGGGCTCTTTTTACCACATGGTAGTGACAGATTGTTGAGCTGGAAGGAAAAGCCATTCGAAGCTAATTAAGCAGCCATTCCAAGCACTATTCGCAGGCGGGAGGCTGAGAGGCACAGGCATTTGTCAGAGCTCTACCCCTCGTGGGCTTGATTGACAGCTTAGGTCTCGAACTGACAACCCGTGTTGCTCTAAGCCAATCAGATGCACGCCAGTGCTCTGATTGGTCAGCATGCGCAGAACAAGGAGCTGCGCCCCACGTGGGTCTGAGCAACACATGATAGGTTGGGGTTTTTTCGGGCGCAGACGTGGGCATGGAGGGTGTTGCTGAGCAGACAGCGTGAATCAAGTAATGAGGGCTGATTTCACATAGTATGCTATTAATTTGAGTTACATTCAAAATCGGTAGCCTAACTATACATTGGCTATAGGGTACTCTCTCGCATCACTGTGACGTCCATGTTAGGGGCGTCCTTGGAAAGGACAAACCGGGACATATGAAGGATGTTTTGGCTCAATTCAGCGATCAGTTGCTCACATATTATTTTAAATCAGTGACGAATTCGCAGTGTAATCAAAACATGCCGTTAGAACATAGTTTATGAAACGTCAAAGCAAGCATAACCAGATTTGATGCAACTTTCAACTGCTTTCCGTTGAAACAACAGCAGTCGTGCTCCTAAATCAGTGAACAGAAGCGCAACAGACATTACGCTTGTAATATGTATTTCTTAGGATACAGTCTATCTCTTGAGATTTCAGTTTGTGGCTGGCCTTCGAACAATCGTCGCTCATGTAAGTTGTTTGTCTACGGGGAAAGCAACCTATTTAGAGCCAAGATGGCGAACAGAAGGTCAGATTTTTATTGGCCAATCAGCACGCGTGGAACAGACGCACCCCACGTGGGGATCCCACGTTTGATTGGTCGGAGGCGGCGAAGTCCCTTTCGAGATTTGATTGGTCGCGCTAGGTTGTTCTCGCGGTAGTTGAGCCCGCGTGTCAGTGGGCAGTCTGTGTGTGGTACTGCGAGTGTTGGAGAAACTAGGCAAAGCGACTGCGAGCGGTTGGCACGTACGAGGCAAACTTTTCACAGTCAGACATTTTTAAACAAACACGCAAATAGGGATTGGGAGAGTTTACCAACAACGGGAATACTGCGAATTGTGTCCAAGCGAGAACCGAGTCTTAACTGAGGAAAACATTCTCGAAGCGATTGTAGGCGCTGCTTTTCTAGGGTTGGGATTGATTCCCAACCAGCGCCTAATACTGATCGTATAAGGTCACGAGTGGAGGACTTCGACGTTTCCTCGGTGCAAGGAATTATTGCTGTACATTCGCGGAAAAAGATTTTATGGAGACTAAAGGTAACGCGGAAGATAACTTTAAAAAGAATCTACTTGTAATGTAGACTGTTTATTTGGCAATTGAACACTTTACGTGCTTTATTTTCTCCGTTCCCGTTTTGTAATTTGCAAAGCTGCTATTGTCGTATACACTTCGAGGCTCGACATTGTGCTAAACAGAATAAGTGTATAATTTTTTGACCCATTTATCGAGGAATTGCGAAGTTGACGGGGGTTCTGTTGTTTTATGTATTATCTATTGTTTTTACATTGTTCTGTAATCTTGTCGGGTTACATTCAAGCAAACAGCAGTCAGGTAATCTTGTTATTGCGAGAAGACTCATAAGTAGCTTGTTAGTCGCAGCGCAGATGACAAACAGCAAATGTGTGTTTGACTCGCTCTGCACAACTATTCTGTGTTTACAGCACAAGCGCAGCTGAATGCTTGACTCTTACTGGAGATAATGAGCCAACGCGCTGTGTTTTTGTCTTGCTCCTCGGCTGTGTGAAGGATAAAGGGGTTAAATCGGGTGTAAGGAGCGCGAGAAGCGCGTGGATCGGGTGGACGGTCTGGGCTTTGTGTGTCCGCGAGTGCAGGGAGGGGTGACGGACGGGTTCTCGCTCATCTACTCGGATTACTGAAGAGCGCCACAACCTCTGGACCTTCACATCAGAAAGGATACATTCAAGATGTATCCGCAGGGCCGGCATCCGGTGAGTAACATAAATTATGTTGATTCATTGTGTCCAGGCAACTCCGCGCCAAGCACGTTACCTTTCGGCCGTTGAGCTCGTGCACTATTGTGTCGCGTGACGTTTCCCTCGCGCGGGGTGTCCTTTATTTCTGCTCAAACTAAACAAGGATGTGCTCTGCTGGACGTCCGTTGACTTGCTTTTGAACAGTAGTGCATCTTCATTTTACTTTAAAGTGGAAAAATGTCTTGGGGGGGTGGGGGGAATGA
Organism: Sinocyclocheilus rhinocerous; assembly: GCF_001515625.1. NCBI lineage: Eukaryota > Metazoa > Chordata > Actinopteri > Cypriniformes > Cyprinidae > Sinocyclocheilus > Sinocyclocheilus rhinocerous. The sequence goes on along the minus strand of NW_015641476.1, from coordinate 2,102,714 downwards.
AAGGAGGGGAATCGGCTGCTAGTTTTTCTCCGGGGCTGTTTAGACGCAGTGAGCCGTCTGTGTCACGCCGACCGCTGCTGAGTGTTGGAGGCTGTTCCCACTAGAGTCTCAAAACCACCGACAGGCAGAGCTCGAGGGAGAGCCTGGGCACTTCTGGCTAACCGCAATTCAGCTCCGATTAAATATCATTTCCCTGAAAATCGGGAAGCATGAAATGTGTTATTGACACCCGTGGTTATACCCATGACTTCAAAAACACAGTGAAAGTAAAACCTGAGACCTATGGACTGCCGTAAAAGGAGTAATGGAGAAGGTCGTAGGTTGTTTTGGTAATGGCGGTAGGAAGTCAAAGGTACAATGACATGCTAAAAAAAAACACTGTTCGTGTAAAAGCATACTGCATCAGTGACTAGGTTGGATTATATTGATAATGTGAAGTTTATGCTTTGCAGCAGTTCACATAAATTATTGATATGATTTTTCAGGCACCTCACCAGCCTGGTCAGCCTGGCTTCAAATTCACTGTAGCAGAATCTTGTGACAGGATCAAAGATGAATTCCAGTTCCTTCAAGCTCAGTACCACAGGTAAATATTGCTGTTAATGACCTGTTTGATGTGTGTGTGTTATTCATTTCACACCTGTTACTAGACTGTGAGGCGGTTCTGATGCTACTTTGATTCTGTGTAAATCAAATGCAGCATCAGTGCAACCTTAAACTTTGCTGTTGTCATAACAGATGAATAGTAGCTATAACAACATTATAGTATGTACTATATCAGTATATGTTGTAGCTTTTAAAACTATAGTTTCATATTTGTATTTGTAATTTCATATAAATTAGCATAACTTTGTCAATAAGTTGCCTGTGTATGTGACTACATAGAGCTCTTTAAGCGAATTTGCCAGCCTGGAATGTTAACTCATTCTGGGTCTTTCTCTCTCCTCACAGTCTTAAAGTGGAGTATGACAAACTGGCCAATGAGAAGACAGAGATGCAGCGACATTATGTCATGGTAAGAGCAAAATGTGGTTTGTTTTTAATCTAAGGTCTTCTATCTGTTGCTCTTTTGTTCCTTGAAAACATCAGTAGGGCCACCAGCCGGCTATCTGAGCTGGTGTTTAGTATCCACTGCCCTTATTTATTATGTGATACCGTTTGCATTGATTGCACTGAAGGATCAGCTTTGAGATTATAAGAGTGTGGGTGTTTTTATTTGTTGTAAAATGCCTGGAGGCTGTTTTGGGCATGGAGTTACTGCTTGTTCCATCCACTCTGACCCGAGGGCTAAATGTCTTTTGATTCAAGTGAGAGAAAGGCAGGCCTGCTCAGTTTAATCAGATTAGAATTTTTGGAGCAAACAGTGTTTAGGAGATCAGCCTATTGTAAATAACTTGTCAAGGTAAAATAAAACAATTATGATGATAATGTGCAGTGAATGTAAAAAACAACAATCTTCTCAGCTAACCAATTAAAAATCAGACAATGTATGCATTAATTCAATGGAGGTGTGTATAGTTTGTTTTTCTTAAATTATATAGAGGCCTGATCCAAATGAAATGAAATCCACCTTAAGGATGATTGCAGTCTCACTCAATTTTGAACCTTGTGTGCGATTCAAGAATTACACTAATATTAGCATTGCTGAACGCCTCTTATTAGAAGTCCACTGAGTGGAAACTTAATTCCATCAGGATGTGATGTAATAGTGCACAGGTTGAACAGTGTTAACCAAGCTCTACTCTCTCTTATCTTATTTGAACATGCAGTAGATATTGACTCAACATGCCGGCACCTTTGTTAAATATTATTTTTCGGAGGAATGCTGAGTGGTAAAAAGGCCAATACCAGATAAACGAAATGAAATACACAGACATGTTCTGAGAAAAAAAATGTTTGCAGTAGTTGTTAGGATGAACATAGTTTGATTGGCTATTTTGAGTATAGAAACCTCTTTTATCTTGAAATGACAGAGATGCTTATGATGGAACTGAAATGAAATTTTCAGTGAAAATAAATGTTTCTTAGAGATGTAAAATTGTGTAGAAAGGGTGAGTGAAGAAAGGTAGCTGAGACACATTTGTCTATCTTTGCCTAGTTTGTTTGTTTTTTAACTGCTGTTTAGTAACTGGTATGAGATAACTCTGCTTCCATGAATGCTTAGTAGTAAGTAAATGCCGCTAAACAAATGTTGCCAGAGAGTTTCATAAACATTGCTCTCTACTTCTATAATCAGGCAATTATCTGAGTCCTGGCTTTGTGGATTCTTTTTTTTTATGTGAAATAAATAGGGTGCTTGATGTATAGAGATGATACTCTGTCAGTAGCATTTTACTATTGTGAGTTAAATGCATTTCTCTCTTTTTTTTTCCTTGCAGTATTATGAGATGTCCTATGGGCTGAACATTGAAATGCATAAACAGGTATGTGATCTATTTGGACGCCATATTTCTTTTCAATGTGCATTGTGTAGGTTTCATTTGTATGATTATTTTTATTGCATGTCTTCTGACATGACATTCTTCTGGTTAGAAGGATGATAATGACATTACTCTGCAGTACATTTCTTAAAAGCCCTACATTGTCCAACAAAGGCTGTTTTTTCATCTGTCAAAGAGCCTGCAAGGGGTGCATGCACAAAAACATGCAAGCATATATTTTGAGCAGTTGTACATGTGATTGAATTGATTACGGTGGTTGCCGGCATAGTGGTTAGTGCATTTTTGAATCTGGCTTGTGCAAGTTTGAACCCATTTCCCGATTCTGTTCCCTTTTCTTGTCTTTGTTTCCTATGATGCCCCTATAAATAAGAGTGGCAAAAAGTGAGTCTGCACGCAACAGAACAAAAAAATAGCAAGAGAAAGATGGAGGCCAGATAAAGGTCATTAGGTCAGCTGCGTCCAGCAGGAAGTGTTATTTAACCTCTTAGTAATTGATGTGAATGTTTGGCATCACAGGCTGTCCTAATTGTTGTCAGCCTGTATGTTTTTTTTTTTCTGCAAGTGATCGATTGGGGTTTTGTAACCAAGTGAGGTTATGAAATTGATGCATTTTAAAAGAGAGACCAGCCAACACCCACGTTTCCTCTATTTCTCTATCTCTCTGTCATTAGTAGTGATATGATATATAGCTATATGAGGAGGGCTCAGTTTGAAGAGGCCCTTTATGGTTCTCACCCTGAGGCCTCACAAGGTTAATGGTATCAGTGTGAGGGTGGTGAATTTGAACAGCATGCACAATCCATCAGCTTCTCCAAGTGTGTGTGTGTGTGTGTGTGTGTGCGCCTGGGCCACATGTCTCTCTCTCACACACACTGCATTTTCTGAAAGGTTCTGTCAGGCACTTATCTCCAGCTGTGAGAGAGATGGAGAGAAAATGAAAAGGGAGGGAAGGGAAGGTGCAGGGGCTTTGTGCAAACAGGTTAATCGACTGGCTTTTTTTCAGAGCCTCTCTTTTGTTTATCAATAGAGCTCTGACTGAGTGGACTCAAACGCATGAATTATTCATCGGAGCATGGACTCCCTGCTCTCTCCGGAGTTAGTGATGACAGCAGTCTGATAACACATAGTCTGCCCTTCCTGTAGTGCTTTGGGAAAAGAAGGGAAAGGGGAGAAAATGCATCTAGGTGCCAGATTTGTCATGTGCTTTCAGGATCCACCAGATTCGGATTACTATTAAATAACTGTTTTATGTAAACATTCTTGAGAGTTTATAATTGTGCAAGGGTCAGCGCTAATCTTGCGGTATGTTAGAGCCTCGGGGCAGAATGGTGAGTTTACGGTCATGAGTGGGAGGGCTGACCGTGTGGGGGCAGGAAGTGGACGGCTGTGCTTGTCAATGTAGCCCTTTAATTACTGAGCCTCAGAGGCCCCTGATCTGCTGTCCCTCTGTGTTTAACACAGTTCCCTCTGTCTTCATTTTCTTCCTCATTTTGTCCTGAAGTACTCGCTGCTGAATGAATGCAGAACTAGTGTGTGTCTGTGTGTGTGTGTGTTATCATTGGTGTGGCCGTATTTGGTCAGTTCTGTGTGTGTGTGTGTGTGTGCACACTAAGCCAGATTCATTAAGTTAAGCTCAGTCTGTGGCCTTAGAGGGTGAGAGCGAGGAGGGGGGTTGAGACAGGCAGCAGGGAGGGAACTTGTTCAGATGAATAATTTATTCAGGATTCCAGGAATTGTTTGCCAAGGTGATGATGGTCGATTTGATTCTCAGCCAAAGCAAACTGGCTCGGAGCACACTGCAGTCTCTCTTCAGAAGTGTTTGTGTACATGTGAGTGAGATGTCTAGTGGTGACAAAATGAGCCCGCATTATCATGACAGGCCAGTGAATTCAGAATGCAGACAGAATGCAGAATGCAGACATATTTTATTCTGATTAGTTTGTCTAGTTTGAAACACAGTTTGTTTGAGTTAATAAGGGTTAATGGGTGTGGGTTGTGGGATTTTTATTTATTTTACAATACATTTACTTTTTAGGGATGCGCCAGTAAGCCTTTTCTTCCATGTAATGCCTGATATTAAACGTTATTATTAAAATTTTCATTATGCAAAGTAGATATTTATTTTATTTTTTGCTAAATGCAAAATAATAAATATAAATAAAATAATTTTTGCATTTGATTTAATTATTTTAACTGTTTATTGTAGGGATGCACCGGTATCGGGCCCGATACTGGTCTCCTGTAATGAAGTTAACCAACTAACATTATACATACCCTTTTGGTTTCTGTACCCAATATTTAAAAAAATTTACAAATGCAATAAAAATATCAGTATCGGTACTCGGTATCGGCAAGTACCAAAAATAAAAGTATCGGTATCGGGCGAGTACTGGAAAAAGTGGTATCGGTGCATCCCTAGTTTATTGAATAATGCTTTTAAGAATTAACTTTAAGTGAGCACTTTTTTTTAAATCACTTGGTTGAATATTCAGTATACAACATACATATGTTTTAAATATAAACCAGTACTGATGAATTAAAGTGTTTAATACTGAGTGATTAATCTATTTGTCTTCCTCAAAAAAGCTACATTGAATAAAGTGTTGTGTTTTTGGACCGCAATGTGCAATGAAATTCAAGCCTACAGGACATTTTAAGCTGCTTGCCACATTGTATATTCAGTGTTGAATATAGATACGGTAGTGTGTGCTCGTGTGTAGGGCTGGGTATCGATTCAGATGTCCCGATTTGATTTCGATTCGCATGCTAATGAAGTGACGCTGAGAGCAGCTGGAGATGACATTCGTGTTCATATCATCATATAGTGAGACGGCAGAAGCTGAAAACACCGCGAGTGTCATCCGCGCTTTAGTATGCGTGTAGTAAACAAAACAGTGCGCCGTGCCATCCGCCATTCATTCATTGCGGAAATCATGGCGCCTTATGCGTGATATCAAATGCTTCCGCAGATTTATAGTATTTCCATAGCATTTCACCTGAGCATTGCGAATCACGCGTATGGCCATAAGCGCTGAATGAATGACTGAATGAATGAATAATGAATGCAACATCGCACAAGGTAAATAAGGGTGACATCTAGTGGAGAAGACTAGTGATAAGATTCACGTTAATCGGATCTTGTTTTAAATGTGTGCTGAAATAAATACTGGAAAAGATCGATTCGCGGCTTTTGAGAATCGATATCAAATCAACGTCATTTAAAAAAAACGATTCATCGAAAAATCGATTTTTTTTCTTTCTCCCAGCCCTACTCATGTGAAGTTTGGGTCACATCTGTCTCTCAGCCCAGTGCACTGAACCAGGTGGTTGTGTCTGTGTCCTTTGTCCAGCTTTAGCAGATGAATGCACAGAGAGACACAAACACCACTAAACAGTTCCAACAGGATTTGTGCTGCATATGCAGCGAGGGCAAGACAGAGACAGCCTGTGCAGACGGCTGCTGCTCAGTGCAGCCTTTCAGCCCGAGGGAAGCCGAGGTTTAGAGGAGCCTGTGTCGGGCAGGAAGGAATGAGCTCATGTGTGTGAATGCCACTGAGTGCTTTGGTTTATTTGTTAACGTCTTATCTGTGAAGATAGCTTCATCTGTCATCAGAATGTATATATGTGGCTTTTTTGTGTTTGAGTGAGCATGTAAATGTAAGTTCAACTATACAAACTCACTCCCTATTTCTCTCCCTCTTGTCTGTAATTGCTCATTGAGTCACGGAGAGAGAGTGCAATGGTCTGTATGTGTGTTCATTTGTCACTGAGTGGCTCTCCTTCAGTGTGCAGTTGTTTTGCAGCGTATTTTATCCTCATCAGTGTCTCCCAGCACTCAGCTCGTACCCACAGCAACCGGTAAATGGCTTCTGGCGTACCATTGACAGGGCTGTGCGTGAGAGCTCTTCACACGCTGCTTGACGGCACGGAGCACCTGGGATGGTGAAGCTGAGCAGAAAGCCTCTCTCTATTGAAGGGCCTTGTTTTCACTCCCTGTGCCCTATTTTTTTATCAGCCTGTGTGGGAGCTGTTCTAGTAGCTTACGGCACGCCTCTGGAACTCAGCAATACCACACTTCCTGTTCTTATCCCATGGTGCAGTGGTTTAATCTGAGGGCAATGTATTTTGTGGGTTAGTTTGTATAAAGTGATTCTGATTACAATCCTTTTGGCTTGTTTTATGGAGTCTATCAAGAGTGAATATCATAAAAACATGTCCAGGTCACAAAAAAATAAAAATAAAGAAAAAAGATTATTTGCATTGTGGCAATTTCATGACTTTTTTCCTCAATTTATTATTACTTTTTTATTTTTTTTGGAACTTCCTTTAATTATCTTTAAATTGATTCTCATTATTGTCTTTCTTTCTACTATAAGTACAGTATTTTTTGTAACATTATGAGATTAGAGGATAAAATGTGATTGTCACAATGAAACAAATCTTAAAAGAAAGCAATTTTGTAGGATCATGATGCATAGACATGTTTGTTTTTATGATATTCCCCCTTGTATCATATCTTGCTTAAAGTGTTTATTTTTTAATGAATATAAATGTAGATATTTTTACCACAAGTCGCGTTCTTTGATTTCAAGCCAGCATCACAACAGGAAGCTGTTTTGCTTCCTGCTCTCTGTATTTAGATACTGTGGTGCATGGTGTGTTGTGTACTAACAAGTCATGTATGCCGTATATCGCTGGAAAAGTCATTTCTGATAATTACTGTAGAATATCTTCTCCGTCAGTCACCAGGGTTTTTTGGCTCGGGCATATGGGTAATGTTTCCCAATCTTCCCTCTCTTAACACACACACACACACACACACACTTCACCCCACCCATGAAAGAGAAGCCGTTACTCTCCCTCCCCCATCTGTCCCCTTTCATCCCACATTAATTTGCAGAGATGATCTGATCGACAGGCTGAAAATTCAATTTAATGACCTGCCCCTGTCCTCGTAATATGATTTTACTGCCTGTTGTGGTCAAGCAGAGCTCCAATTTACATAATGATCTGAGGGAGAGATAAGGGCGGACCGGTTGCTGTGGCAACCTTAGAGTGGCATACAGAAATGGAAGCCAAGGGGAGGGGGGGTGAACTGATGAAGTGAGCGAGGAAAATGAACCTCAGTGTATGGCTTACGTATGAGAGCAGGCAATGCATTTCAATATTTCCTTGTTTTGGTTAGATACCAACTGATTATTGTTATTGTATGTGTTTGTTTTGCGAAGGAGTATGCGTTTGTGTAGCAAAGCCGGGCTGAAAAAGCATTAATAGCTCAATGACTCTGAAGGGTTGTGGAGAGTGCTTAGATCCTTTGTTCACGTCCTTAGAGACAGTTCATCACAGGTCAGAACACATCCACTCTCACCCGCTCTAAAGAGAGACTGAATCCATCAGAGTGCCAGGGTCAGCACCCTCCCACAGGCCAAAAAATGAATGGAATGTGGCTTGCAGGAACGAAAGAGAAATTTCTCTCCTCCCTCACCTGCTGGGCCATCTGCTCCAACCTATAATCAATTTGTTCACCACCCCATACTTCATCTCCCCCCTCGCTCACACTTTCCTTTCCCTTCTCTTCTTTTCATCCTGAAGCGTTAGCATAGCTCATGATGAAATATAGCCCTTTGGGGCTTCAGGTTGCCGTGAGTAATGCAGGAGAACCAGAGCATGTTGGCTGATTACCCTGTCCGTCTCTCCATATCAATAAAAGTAATTTTGAATATTGCTGTTGGGCTCTGGTTCCTCGCCTCCTGTGCTGCTGGAATGGGAGCATGGGGGAAAATGGTAATTGCTCAGTATTGCCATCGTTAATCTCCCAGCACCAAATTAGCATTAGCATATTTCAGCATCTTAATGAAATAATCTGTCTGGGTAATGAGCCCCCCCCCCCCCCATCCCTCCTTCCCTCTCTCCATCTCTTGGCCAGATGGGCACCGCAGGCATTCTGCCCATCTTGGCCTGGCAGAGCTGTTGATTTGGCCAGATATGTTTCAGTAGCAGTGTGCTGGAGCGCTGTTTGGCTTTGTGAGCCACACACACCATATCAGCGCTCAAAGAGCCTCATGTTCATTATGCACCGAATCATACACATGGCAACATCAGCAAAGACAGACGTTTCTGAAGATTTGACTTCATTTATCAGGAGTTCTGGAGGTATCCCATCATGCCTCGTTTAGATGTGCAGAGGCTTGTTTAGAGCATTCAGCAATGTGAAAGTAACGTGAATTAAATACATTTGAGTGATTAGGGAAGAGCTGACAACATTTAATAACCGTACTGTTTGTATGTCTCTGTTTTTCTCGTTTAGACTGAGATTGCCAAACGTCTAAATGCAATTCTTGCTCAAATCATGCCTTTTTTGTCACAAGAGGTAAATATTCTTCATTTCCTTTCATAAAATGAGCCCATGCTAATTTTCTGTGTATTGATCTGTCTTTTCTCTTTCCTCCAGCACCAACAGCAGGTTGCACAGGCTGTTGAACGTGCTAAGCAAGTGACAATGACAGAGTTGAATGCCATCATCGGGGTACGTGGACTTCCCAATCTGCCTCTCACCGTGTGTATACCCCTCTTTCTTCTTCATTTGACCAGGGCCAGGGACAAATCTGCACTCATGCAGCTCGGTGTACTAATGCATTCATGCCTGGCTCCTAAATGACAATTGAATTTATAGAATGTAGTAATAAAAATCAAATTTGCTCTTAAAGAAGGTAAACCAGCCTACTCCGACAGGCGGGGTTTGGGTCAAAGGTGGTACATCAGCTGTAATCTTCCACTGTAAAACCTTCAATCCAACGCATATCACCTCAGCAGCTCTTAAAACAGTCCAAGGGCAAATCCGTGATTGCTAGGGACGTTTATACTTGTGTTCTGGGAGGAGATCAGGATGGTTGGTGTGTCTTAGACCCATCAGCTTCCTGCTGCAGATTTGCCCCTGCCCTTCATGGTCTGATTTTACTTTGTTTTAATTTGTAATGCCATGTATTTACACCATGATGTTTGCTTTTTCATGCCATCGTTTTTGTCTCGTCACTGTGTGCCGCTTGGATCTTTTGAGTTAATTTGTGCCTGTAGTGCTTCTCTGTCTGTTTGTCACAGGGTTTGAGAGGCATGTGGAGAGAAACATGTTAAGGCTTGTGTAGTTAAGCTCTCGTTTTGATCACACAAAGGGAGAAGTCTAATTCTGTCAGGGTTGTCTGTGATTAGCCATGTTACTTTAAAGAGCTTGTGTTAAGGAGCATTGAGAAGCTTCCTATTGACTTGGGCAACACAAACATTTTGATGCCGTGTTAGAATGTTATGGCTAGATTCTTAGCAACAGACAACCAATTGTGTACCTCATATTACCGTGCTTTGCACAGTTGTTGCACCGTTTGAGTGGGAAAATGTAAAATGGTGATAAACGTGTGAATTGGAATGAAAAAAGTTGTATTCTTACCTTTATGATCTGTAAACCTCATTCTGGAAATCTTATAGTACAGTTGTCAACATATAAGATGAGGATGCCGGTAAAGATGTTGCATGCTGTGGTCATCCAATCAAAGACACTGACACGGCAAATAAGAACGTTAACCTGGGGTTTAGGAATGTACTCTGTTTAATGTCAACATATGAATACCCAGGACTAATTGCTAACCTTGGGTAAAGTATGAGCAGGATCATGAAACATGAATTAAAGGGGTCATATGATGCGATTTCATTTTTTTCCTCGCTTTTCAGACCGATTAGTTTTGTAAAAATCGACGCGTTTCAAAAAGGCGGGGCATAGAGGAGAAACAATAATGTACAGTATGTGGAAAATAATGTGTTTTTTTAACTTTAAACCGCATAAACACATTTCATTACACCAAATACACCAAATAATGTTCTTTTTAGCAGCATCATATGACCCCTTTAAGATAATCCAGGATTCCATTTACCCGGGGTTTAGAATGACCCAGGGTTAACTGTGGTTAAGTGTGAAAAGCCCTTATATCAGGTAGTGTGTTTGATTCTAATCCGGAGATAATTTTATGCAGTGTTTTATCTAAATTATGCATTTCTGTAGGTTAGTAGACCAAAAACAGAAGTACTCTTACATGTGCAGTTATACCTTTCTGTCCAAATAATCACAGTGTGTATTGTTTGAAGGATTAAAATGCACACTGTGCCACTTGTGTCCTTCAGAGCAAGCACACAATGCTTGATGAAGACAAGCTACAATCGCATTATCTAGGTCCACAGGGCTCTACGCTTATTTTTCTTTTTAGGAGCGTGTGATACATTACTCAACGCTGCAAAAACACGTAGAAACCTTTGAAGCTCCCCTGAGCGATCACAATCACAAGTATGATGATGATCTGGTCAGTCGCACTGGTGCTCCTAAATATGTTTTCATAGTCGCACGCAGTAGTTTTCAGTCGCAAATGCAACTGAAATGGTCGCACTGTAGAGCCCTGGTCCAGTAGTCGGACGTTCTAAAACCAAGCTAGTGTGATTTCAGCTCGACTAAAGTCCCATTTACACCAAAAACCATAACTTTAAAGATAACTATAACAAAAGTAATATTAGTGCCCACACCAACAATTGATAAAATTATTTATTAAAACCAGTCCGTTATGCTGCTTGATTTTACATACTTGTATTTGTCATATTATTTGAATATATCATTGTAATGATAGACACACTGGTATGTAGTACAAATAGTTTTACGGTTTACTGCACTGTTATTTTTTTCTGGTTACGTATAGCGGTTAATAATCCAGAAGTCTTGCACATTTACAGAAAATAGTTTGCTTTTGTGTTTCAATATAAGGTGGATAATTATCGTCCTTGGTGTCAATAGGCCCTTAAACCATTTTTTTTTTCATTTTACAAAAAAATTGTTAGATTGTACTTAGTAGATTTTATTGGATGTAAAAGTACTTAGTGTGGCTATCCAACTTTGATTAGCCTGGGTTGGGCTAGTGGGTAGGAGGTCCTGAGCTGGGTCAGGACAGCCAGAGCCAGATATTGGAATTGAGTTAAGGGAAATGAGCCAAGACTCTGACCCCTGTTTTCAAGGTAATTGCTTCCTTGAATCTGCCTGAATGCAACTGTCGACGGGGCTCTATCATTTAACAGCTAGCCATTCAGCAGAGCAGCTTGGCGAGAGGTGGGGAGGCATGGGGGCAGGGCTTGTTGCTTCTGCTCACGCATACACACTTAGTAGTCACATGGTCATCATGATGGTGGATAAATAGATGTAGTCAGGCAGACACTTGCCGCACTGTTGCAGGAATTAACACACACTCTCACACACATCCTCACAGGCTTGGAAAAAAAACAAGCGTTTATTTGTTGGCTGGTGAGATGGCAGGAGATCAGTCTGTGCCCTGACTGAGAGGGGGAGGGGGGGGTCATTAAAGATGCACTGTTAATCAGGAGCCAGCAGCGTTTGGCACACACAGAGAGAAAGAGAGGAGAAGGAAGATTGTGAAAGAAGAGAGAGACATTGTGAGAGGGAGTGATGTACACAGGGAGGGGTAGAGGCAAATAAGTGTGTTAGCAAGAGAAGAGAGACGCCCATGAAACCTTTAGTCTGCGGTACCACCGACCTGTTAAAGTGGCAGTGCTGTACATGTCTGTGGTTTTGCTAATAAGTTACTGCAGATGAGGTTTCTATGGTAATGATGCTATAGCTGTGCCAAAAAAAAAGCAACTGTATGAGTAACACATACACTTACATATTTATGTTAGGGCTATGATTTGTCAAAGTAATATTAATAGTAGTAATATTACAATAATATATATATATATATTTTTAAAAATTTAATTTAGCAGTATTATTAAAAATAATTTAGTAGTAGTATTATTTTTATTAGTATAATTCTTTAAATTGTAAACTGATTTAAATTATAATCAGAAATTACAATTCAATTATTTTTCTCCCCATGTCGTGCAGCCCTAATATGCATACAGACTTAGAATGTCAGAGGTGAACTCACACTTCAAGACCCGATTATGAGAAGTCTTAGCCATTTACACCTATATTAAACGTCATCTTAGGTGAATTGATGGGTATTAAAAAATATTGAAACGCCTTTTTTTCATTTATATGAAAAGACTAGGTATAAACAAGTATGATCTGTCTTGCCTCACCACTTGAGATGGATATTAATACAGGTGTGATAAAGCCAAACTGGACCTTAATTTCATTAAAAAAAAAATGTATAAATGGTTTTAATGTAGAAGTTCGAGTGAATTTTAATGCTCATGTTTTAGGTAAAACTTCAGCAGCAGAGGTTTGCTATTTGTTTAGATATAGAGCACCAGATTAATTTTGCATACTGTTTCTGTTCATTTGCTTTTCAGATTTCACACTAGCAGCTTAAATGGCCTCGGTCGGACTCAAAACATGACTTATGATAAAGGCAAATGTTTAGCCAGTTATATTTGTAGGGTTGGGTATCATTTGAATTTTATAGATTCCAATTCTGCTTATCGATTCCGATATTCAATCAAGAACCGTGAATGATTTTCTTCTGTTCTTTAATTAACATTAATGACAGGCAGCACATGTTTATTAGGCTGCTTACACATGCACTTTCTTTCTCATCTGTTTACAGTCACAAAAAATGGCTGTGCTTACGAGGATATACTGACGTAATTTTGTGCATATTGGTCACAAGAGGTGAACGAGAAGTCAGTTGCGGCCCAGAACTAATTTTTTCTGCTGTGGAAATGCACAGAATGGTTTGAGAATGGACATCGGCCACTGGGACCATGGTTCTCTGTGCTCACGCTTCAGATGTCACATTAAAATCACATTAAAATGTGAATGCAGTAATCGTTAAGCGGAATTGAAATGCACGTGTCTTATCGAATCCCTGGTTCTTGGAAATTTGGAACCAGTTCTTGATACCCAACAATATATATTTGATACTATTATGCTATTAGCGGAAGACTAATAAGGATCAGTGTGTCTTTATAGGATGTTTAAGGGTGTTCAGCACTGTGGTAAGGTTAGAAACACACATTTAAATACAAAAGCACAAAAGGGTGTGTTCACACTTGTAGTTCGGTTCGTTTGGTCCATTTGGTCCGGACCAAAAAGGAAAATGATACATTTGGTCCTGGTCTGCTTAACATTCACATTGGCATTTTTGACAGCGAACCTAAAGACAGCGAACCTAAAGGCATAGTGATACGTTTACAACCTGATTGGTCGGCTTGAATGACGTATATATCGTGACTGAACTTACCGAACACCCCAAACAAAAGGTGCGTTAGACTTAAAGCGGCGCTGCGGGTGTATGATTTCAAAGCATCCATTAACCGATCGGTCTGCTCAGCGCCGCTTTAAGTCGAACATGCATAATGCCGTCAGCTGGACTAAGCGCGCTCATTCTTGCATGTACATATAATTTTATTTTCACCACCTGCAAACTCACAAGGAGCTCATACAAACGAACCGCACTAACAGAGCAATCGCACCAGGGTTAGTTTTAATCGAACCAAACATGACAAGTGTGAACATACCCTTAGTTGCTGAAATATTGTTGGTCAGCATTCATTTGCCTGGGTGGATTTGTGAAGTAGTGATGTGTTATTCATGAGTGAGCGTGTAATGACATGCTCATCTCTTTTCTCTCATCAACAGCAGCATCATGCTGTCTACCCTGCTCTGATGGTCAGTGCTAAAAACCTCTGAAAAGCCTCTGTGTATGTTATATTTGGGTTTTTGAAGTGAAGTTGAGACCCCAACATTCTTTAGACCCTAACGCTTCTCTGTTTTATCTAGTGTGTTTGTTCTGTGTTGTGCTACCTTTAGTCGTTGGTGTCAAAGCAATGGCTGCTTACTGGGAGAATAGTAGTGCTTTTTCACCTAGGTTTAGAAATGTATATTATATATTTATGATCCCTGTTTACATTGTTGAGATGACCACTGCAAGTCTGCTGAGACATCAATAAAAGTATTTGATACATATTTTGATTTCTTGAACTGAATGCATTAAAACTAAATGTGCTACATTTGCATGAGAACGTTTATGTATTTAGAGCTAAATTTCTGCATATAAAATCTTATATTATTTGCAATTACCTGTTCACGACTCCTATACATGCACTACTGTGCTTTTTGTTTGTTTGTTTGTTTTTTAAAATCCCTCTTGTGCTCACCAAGACTGCATTTATTTGATCAAAAATGCAGTAAAATATTGTGAAATATATTTCCAATAACTTATTTTAATACATTTTAAAATGTAGTTTATTCCTGTAATGGCAAAGCTGGATTTGTCTTCAGTGTCACATGATCCTTCAGTAATCATTCTAATATGCTGATTTCTTATTGTATGTAAAAATGAACTTGAATTGAAATTTAGTTTATTTGAAATATAATTTTGTTTGTAACATGTATAAACATCTTTACGGTCACTTTTGATCAGTTTAAAGAAATAAAATCATATTGACCTCTTTTGAACTTTTGAATGATAGTGTATGTCAGCTTTTCATCTGAAATGTTTTTGTTAAGCACTGTATGGACTGCATTAGTTTGTGGACTGATTTGGGGTTTTGCAGTTATTACTAATGTGGGAAAGCCTGTCTAATGTAGATTTGCGAAGGTCTTTGCTTTGGATGTATGTGTCACGGAACAGTTAATCCAGCAACAAATTGGTGTGGTGATAAATGATATAATTACTGTGTACAATTGTGGGAAATAAGGTGAAAATTATACCTAATCCTGCCACCACAGTGGCTGTTCTGAGCAGTATGTGATTGGACTCATATTAAATCCTTTTCACATCAAAAGGGATTCTGATATTTTACCCAAAAGGTCTAAATCCAAAATGAAGGCAGCACAATGAGAAATTTAGCTTTAATTGTAGTATTAGATGAAGACCAAAATATATATATATATTTTTTTTTACAGACAATAAAAAAACAACAACATAATGTTTGATTCAGATGAGACTAAAATCACACAATGCAACAGACATTTACCTGATCTTATCAGTTGCATTATCACATCTTCCCCTCTCAGCTGTAAACAGCCACTGCTTTGATGCCACATGTTACTGACTATTAAATTAACACTAACATAGAATGGCTTGTCTTATTGGCTGTTGTTAAGGAGGCATGGAGGAGTGGCTTAGCCTAGGAGATGGTAACCATGGACCTATGTGTAAACTCTCTGAAATATTACGGGCTGTGAGGTGACTAGTGAATGCCGCTCATTTGATGTTTACATACATTTTGCTTAACTCACTTGACTGTGTTTGTGTGTGTATGTATATATGTCTGTCTATATATATATATATATATATATATATTAGTATGTGAATGAACGTATGTACATTTTGACTCATGCACCCTCATTTTAATAGTGCTTCTTGATCGCATAGGATAGGAGTGTGTTTAAAACCTGTCTAAAGCTCATGTAATTAGTCAAAGTTTTGTGTATTTCTGGTTTGTTGTAAAAGGATGCATGTTAAGTAGTGTAGATGGTTAAGAGCAGTGCATGTTTAGAAATCTGTAGTATGTGTTGGAGTGAGCTGTTCCTGCTGAGCTCATGGAGGACATGTCCTTGTGACATGTCCTGCTTTGATCCAGCCACTAATGAAGGTGTTAGGGTGCCAGTGTTTCTTTCTGTGCATCCTGTGAGAGAGGGGCTTAACCAGTCACCTTTATTCAGTGTTTGCTGTCCATATGCCTTTTCCCTCCGACCCACTTGATGTACATGTGTGTGTTGACAGCAGCAGCAGCTCCAGGCTCAACACCTTTCTCATGCTGCCCACGGACCCCCGGTCCAGCTGCCCCCTCAGTTGCAGCCCCCAGGCATCCCTCCAGTCCCAGGCTCAGGGTCAGGTCTGCTGGCGCTGGGAGCTCTGGGTAGCCAGGCGCACCTGCCAGTCAAAGACGAGAAGAACCATCATGACCTGGAGCACAGAGGTAATGCATGTAGGCACTGAAGAGAAAACAAAAACAAATGCCCTGAAGTGGTATGCTCATGCTTTGGTAAGAAAATAAATGTAAATGCTGACTTGGTGTTTATCTTTATCCCTTTCTTTTAACGACTTCTTCATTCTCCCTTGGATAAAGAGCGGGAATCTAGTACGGTGAGTTCTGTCACTTTCTAATTTTCCATGTCTGTCTTTACTTGCTTTTTTTGTGCATAACTTCAGTTTTAGTCTGTTCCTTACACAAAACTACTGTATGGTGCAGAAGACTTTACACACAAGTCATATGGGGTTTTATTTCTGTGGTACTTATGTCCAACACTTGCTAAAAAAAAAAACTACTGAATGCATCTTTATGTACCGATATCGCAATGGTGTTAGATGCTGCACTGCCATCTGTCAAAGTGGATCAGGATGATTGTCTCTTAAGTTTTATGTAAATTACACTGATCTTGGTGAGTTTTAGAGAGGGGTCTACACAACAATTCCCTTACCTGTCCAACAAAAAAAGAGCTGCCTTGGGCAGCCGGCAGTGTTTGAGTGTGAGCATTCTCTTCTATGTTTAGTGAAATGCCATGACTCACACCATTTCAGCATGGCAAAGTACATTAAGCGGGATGATCTGCCCCATACTATTTTTTTCTTGAGTCTTCATCTCATATGAATGTATACCATTCAGTTTATTCTTCACAAAAACACTGTTTTATCAAACTTTTTAAACTAGCACCGAACTACTTGAATGCACATTTTGAGCTGGAAAACCGGTTTTGATTGTGTGGAAAACACAACTAGCACTTTCTTTAAAATGACTCCTGTTGTGTTCCACAAAATTCAAATGGTTTGGAGCGACATGAAGTAAATTGTGGCAGAATTTTTCATTTTTCGTTGAACTATTCCTTTAAGTCCTGATGTTTGATGAAGAGGGAAGTCATTGACATGTTAACAGCGTGAGGAGAGCAGAGCAGGCGGCTTTAGGGCACACTAAGCCTTTAAAAAAAAATAATAATAAAAAAGAGAAGGGAGCCTGCTGTATAATCCTACTTTTAATCCAGGTAAAAAATGCGCAAAAGCACAGGCCAGGGATTAGCAGTGCTATAATTTCATCACAATTAAAAAAGACTTTGACTCTCTATCTTAGAGGATTTGTCCTCACCCACTCTTCATGTCTGCGGCTCCTGGCTCAGATAAACCTGACTCATTCAACTATGTCTCATTGCCTCCTCCTTTGTTTCTCCTTGTGCCTCTTTTCTTCAGTTTTGTTAACTGCTCTTTCACTCATTCCTTTGGCTCTTTGTCTCCACAGCTCTCGTTCTGTCCCTCTGCATATCTCTTGTCGTGTTTATTTGTGGTTTTCATATAACCACTTAAAGTCTCCCTATCTCCCAAATGCTGGATTGCCCCATTTCGCCTCTTAAACTGGATATGCAGAAAGGTTTGACTTTGCAATAGAGTTTTGTGTGTGTGTGTGCGTGTTGAATGGGCAACAGTGTGAATGGGTGCAGTCATGCATGCAGAAATCAGACTCTGCTGCTGATTAGCGCTTAGTGCAGCAACGGCCATCCTGCTCTCTGCCCGCCAGGACTTCCTGTTGTCACGGGTCATCTGATAGCACCGCTCTGACTTTGCTTATTGAGTCACGTTAAGCCTGATTTAAAAGGTCAGCCTGTTAAACCCGCAGCTGAGACGCACACATACACGCTCCCCTGTCAGGCTGAGAGAGCAGTCTAGGTCTGTTTATTACTTTTGGATTAGCAGAAGAAGGGGGTAGGGAGAGAAATGGGCTGCTTAGTGCTGACAAAAGCAACACTGAGATTGTTGTAGAGTGTTTGTGAGTGGGGTTTGAGCTGCCGGGATTTCTCCAGTGTTGCCTCTTCCTTCTGCCTGAAGATCACTTCCTTTGGCCCAGCCACATCCTCCTTTTCACAAAATTTGATTATTGCAATTTACAATATTAAACAAATAGGAAATATTACTATTGTAATTCGCTGTAAAATAGTAAGTCATAATTTTATTTTACAGAACAACTGTAAAATTACAGTACTAATATTTATGGGTGCCTTCGTTTATTATGTTTCAAATATAAACCATCAAGCTTTCTTGACAGAAAACCGCAGGGAACCCTTAAATCTTATCTTTTTTTACACGACAGCTGATTCATAAATGCTTATCATTATAATTTGGGGGAGGATGGTTGGTGTGTGCTGTGTTTTCAAATACACATTATAAGTGACCCAAACTCACATCTCATGCAGAGATGGAGTTTGTTAGGTTCAGCATTTACTGTGAGCAAGACACTTTGAGAGACTGCTGCTTGCTTGTACACAAAACTCTTCACTCCGTAAAACACTGCGCATATATTTATTTTTAATTGAATCACAGCATTTGCAGGTTGATAATCGCACTAATCTGTATTGAGATTTCACTTTTATTTTGATTAATTGTGTAGCTCTAAGGCAGCAAGTGGTCTTGGCAGAGGGCCGGGGAGTAAAAGTTGCATACATAGACTTGCTCTCCCTTTTAAGGCCCACTAATTGTGTTGAAAGGGTGGCTGTTTGCTGTGTTTTAGTAGGGGTGGGCATGTGCAGGAGGGTAGGAAAACAAGATGTCGTCTGGCTGGTTAACTTTCAGGGTGAGGGGCAGTTTATTCTGGTCTGGTGTTTGCATTTCACTGTTATTCTCTCTCTCTCTCCCCCCTCTGTGCCACAGGGATCAGTTTTCGCTTGACCCTTCTGTCCAGTTTGGCGCATTGGCGTTGTGTAATGCTTGGTGCAGGTTGCCCAGGGCTGTGAGGTTAGCCCAGAATGTTTGAAGCGTGGTGTGGTCAGGCTGGTTTAGAGGCCTCACTCTTCAGGGATAGTTTGCTCAGCTGTCCCGCCTGCTTTGCTTCATGGGGCCTGGGCTTGCTTGCTTGGCAGGCCCCACGCTCTCTCCGTTTCTCCATGCCAGGGAGTACAGGATGACCTAACAGGGCCTGGGGCTTAACCCCCTCGCTTCTCTGTATTTACCTTGTACGAGCGAGGAATTTACACACATGGCTCGCTCAAAGCCACCAGGGGCCCGATGTCACCTCTGATATTTGTATTTGTGCTGCTGAGAGCCCAGGCCATCCTGAGCATAGCTGACTGTCTGCAGCTAATGAGCTGAACCTAAAGTGTCTGTTATGTTATACTGAGGGAGTATTTGTTTAATAATAATGTAATAAACCTGCATATATACAGTATCTCACAGAAGTGAGTACACCCCTCACATTTTTGTAAATATTTTATTATATCTTTTCATGTGACAACACTGAAGAAATGACACTTTGCTACAATGTAAAGTAGTGAACTTCGTCTTTCATATGTAACTGAAGTTTCTCTTTCCCACTGTAGGATCCTGCCACTCCAAGGGTCAGCCCGTCTCACTCTCCTCCTGAGAATGGACTTGATAAAGCCAGAGCGCTGAAGAAAGATGCCCCCAACAGCCCGGCTTCTGTGGCCTCCTCTGGGAGCACCCCCTCCTCTAAAGTGAAGGACCACCCACATGTAAGCGTTAGGGAATAGAGAATGGGCATTGATGGTGTCATGTCTCTGCACATTTGCAAATCCCTCTTCCTCTCCTCAGCTTTATAGCTGCAGCGAAAATGTCAGATTGAAGCGTAACATGAATACATCAGCTACTGTCAGACAAACAGCGGCTTAGCCGCTAGCCTTGGCTAATATCTCAACGCGCTTAGCTAGCCTCAGAGGGGAAGAGGAGAAGAGAGAGTGATTAAAGATGAGTGAGAGAGGATGAGGTCTCGGAAGGGTTTGGTCTGAAGTTTAGCTTTATCCTCCTCCGCTATAATGAGCTGTCAGTGTTTGACTGGATTAGTGCGAGAGAGCTCTCTGGATTTGAGCATTTGTGGTATGTAGCTTTAGCTAGCATTAATTCCATCTCTGTTCCTTCATCTTTCAGAATGACAAGTCCTCCACCCCAGGTTTAAAGTCCAACACCCCCACCCCACGCAATGACGCTCCCACCCCAGGAACTAGCAACCCTGGGCTCAGGCCCATACCTGGAAAACTACCTGGCATGGAAGCACTGAGTAAGTAGTAAATGCGCACGTCTTAAAGCTATCTTTTCATCAAGCATTCTCATTTGTCTAAACTTTTGACCATATTTTTGATCATTGGACAACTTTTTGACACCAGTTACCCGAGCTGGTGATGCTATGTGGTTAATCTGGAGTCAAAGATAAAATGATGGGGCTATGCTAACCAACCAAACCTGTAAGTGCGAGTATGCATTTATGGCTTTTCAACTTTGGCTTTTCTTCTTCATATATTCCCAGCAGCACCTGCCCTACGTACACCATTGTCAATTGCGCCTCCATATGGGGCTCCGTTCGCCATGATGGGTCACCACCCAGAGATGAACGGCTCATTGACTAGTCCGGGTGTTTACCCTGGCCTTCACATCTCCCCTCAGATGAGTGCCGCTGCTGCCTATGGACGCTCGCCTATGGTTAGACCCCCTGTCTTTTTCTTTGATTACATATACATTCAAGCAGAAGCTTGTTTTCCTGTTCCAGTTTTCTCTCTCTCTCTCTCACTCTCACTCTCTCACTCACTCACTCTCTCACTCTCTCTCTCTCACACACACACCCCTCCTGTTCCTCTAATCATCTAGAATGACCTTCAGCGGCTCTTTTCCTTAACTCAGAGTCTAGCTTCGCATGCATACCCTGTTAGGATAGCATTCCGGTTAAATATTACCTTTTGCGTTTGTACTGCATTTGTTCTGGATCTCTGTGTTTGTGTTGATGGCATGGGAAGTAACAGATGTTGGGGGGGGGGTCTCTAATAATGGCTTGAGGTGAGAGCTAAAGTGCGAACAAGAGCTTAACTGGAATATTAACAATGACAATAGAGCTGATACTGAGAAAAGTTAGACTACAAAATCAGTTTGTTTTGCAGCTTATGTATTTTTCACATTTTATTCTTTTATGCTAAGATGTCTGTGTTGCAGGCGGGCTTTGATCCTCATCCCCACATGCGTGCCCCTGGTCTGCCAACAAGTCTGACCTCTATACCTGGAGGGAAACCGTAAGTGCTGTTATTGAACTCAAACTGTGTAACATGCCATCTTTTTTTTCTTTGAAAGAAATTAATACTTTAATTCAGCAAGAATGCATTAAATTGATCAAAAGTGACATTTATAATGTTGAAAATATTTCAATTTCAAATAAATGCTGTTCTATTGATCTTTCTATTCATCAAATAATCACGGTTTCCATAAAAATATAAAGCAGCACAGCTGTTTTTGACTTTAATAATAAGCAATGTTTCTTGAGCACCAAATCAACATACTAGAATGATTTCTAAAGGATCATGTGACATGTATGAGAATTTATGATAATTGATCATCTCATCCTTTTATGCTCTGATAAATAGGGCCTACTCCTTCCATGTTAGCGCGGACGGCCAGATGCAACCAGTACCTTTTCCTCCAGATGCTCTGATTGGACCAGGTATTCCCCGTCATGCCCGTCAGATCAACACACTCAGCCACGGTGAGGTGGTGTGTGCCGTAACCATCAGCAACCCCACACGGCACGTCTATACTGGAGGCAAAGGCTGCGTGAAGATCTGGGACATCAGTCAGCCTGGCAGCAAGAGCCCCGTCTCACAACTCGACTGTCTGGTAAATATTGATGTTGTCTAATCAGTCCACACAAATCACCAGAATTATCTCTTATGAAGTACAATTACATTCAATTGACGCGTTTCAAAAAGGCGGGGCACAGAGGAGAAACAATAATGTACAGTATGTGGAAAATAATGTGTTTTTTGAACTTTAAACCGCATAAACACATTTCATTACACCAAATACACAAAATAATGTTCTTTTTAGCAGCATCATATGACCCCTTTAACATTTCTATGTGTAATCTTTATCCTCCCTTTAATCACCCTGCTAAATAAAGAACCAATTTTTGGGCCATGTATAGTTATTCTAGGGCAGGGTTCCTCAATAGGCGGCCCGGGGGTCACATCCGGCCCGTGAGAGAAAAAAAAAAGTTAAATTTTTTCCTGTGCTAATTTCAAATAATGTGGCATGAAAATTCAAACGCAGCATCAGAAAGCTACATTAAC